>NW_027105487.1:0-6345 GCF_000696795.3 Halyomorpha halys | reverse complement strand
AAAATTTCGATCTCAATTTCTATTCATAAATTCTTACTGAAACTTTAACAAAAGTAATTCAAAATTATGAAAGGTTTCAGAAATCTGGTAGAGATAAGTCAGCGGATCAAGATGGTTCAAATTGAGATTTATTTCAACGAAGGTTGGGTCCTGTGTTTTAAGGCCTAAAAATGATCCGTTTCAGAGATAGAACATAAATTATGTAGTGTCAAATCTCATTCAAAGTCTACAGCACCATCGTGCAATTGGATTTAGTTTTTCAACTTTCAATAATTTCATTTGAAAAACTAAAAAGATGGGAAATTCGTGATTTGAGAGCCTACTAAAGTTTCAAAAATTATGGAAAAACTAAGCAATTCCTAAGCTGGAGACCGATTAAGATACCTTTAAAGTTAAGATATAGGGATTTTAATGACAGAATACCGTGTTTGAACAGAAAAGAAAATTATTGTTGTCAAATCTCAATAATCAGAACAATAATAAAAATTCAAGGCTAAACTGCCTATTAACAACTAACCTCTAAGAAAGGGGATAGATGTTAATAGGCATTAACCAATTAACCTCCAACCTATTAAATGCCTTTTCTTTTCAACGAAATTAGAAAAGTAATTAAGGTAAGATGAAATTGAGTAAAATTTCAAAAAGGTTAAGTGAATGATCGGTAAAAGATATTTTCGAATTACCTATCCATTTCAATATAGTAGCAGTGCAACTATTTGCTGAAATCGTGTATACCGAATATAGTGACGTAAAATAACCCTATATTCTGAGTTCTAGTTCATTATTGATCGTTTCGCATCAGCAATGCAGCACAGAGGATTTGCCAAAGGAAATATTAGAACAAGGATCCAGCAACTACAAAGCAGATGGGAGTAGGCAAATACCTAGGAATTCCTTTGTAGCAGAACGGTGCAGCCATTAGATAGCTCACCTGGCTGTACCTGGGTTTCCAAGAACACCTGGACCCCAGCTGACCTGTCCTACCGCTACACGCTCCAGCTTCAGGGCAAGGCCAGAATATGTACGACGTCACCCGGCTCCAGGAACAAAGTGAGTAACGGTTACTATCTGGAAGTCGTGGCTATTTATTGCTGAGATGCACCAGAATAAGAGAAGATAAGTAATCAGATGAGTCACATGCTAATGTCCATGACCCCGAAATATGGAACATAAGGGTAAAACAAACATCTCCCAAGTAAATATGTCAGCCATTTTTCCTTCACCATTTATATGGAGCAGGTAAAAACATACCTATATTTAAAGTTTTGAAAGTAAATTTTATTATTTGATAAATTTAATTATTTGGTTGGGAATAAAATCTGAGTGAAATACTTTGGGCTAAACTGGATGAGCCGTTTTTGAAATAATGGAATGTCAAGGAAAATACGGTTCCGCGTGAGTGGCCAGAAATTAGGGGATGGAGATGGTACAAGTTTTATAAGGCGAAGTACCTACCTGTACAATTTCTGAAAATTTTATTACAATTGGATTAATTGAAGTAGCGGTAAAACCGGTTAACCTAACCTCCGTGAGAAACAAAATGTATACAGTAGAAAAAAATTAAATATATTTTTAATAAGCTAGAACAAAGATACCTTCTAAGAGCTTTTGAATTATTTATTCTGTTCTCATGTTTATTGCTTAGATCAAATATATCTGACGATTTCTCTTTTCCATTTGAAAGAAAATGAACCGACAGTCATAAATTTATACTATTACTTAGTGCAGGAGGTCAGAGTGAACACAAGCTAACTTAAATTCATACCGTTGCCCCAGTTATTTCCTGGGGCTCCATTATCACTGCAACCCACGACACGTACAGACCCCGGAGTCCATATCAACTGAATCACAAGTGTCTAATAAACTTGTATTTTAAATTCCAAATCACCCACGGCACATAAAAGATCAGATCTGAGATATGAATCAGACATTCTTGGTTATAATGACGATCTGTTATGCCATGAGTCTTCTTGTATCGGAGGTTTTATAGCCGTCATTATGAAACTCCCATTGACACACATCCTCAATATTGTCAAGTCATCATTTCGTGTGAGCCAGCGGTACGGATAAAAACATTCTTGAAACATAAAACATTTGCAATAAGTGAAAGATGAATGCCAAATTATTGTGAATATTGGCATTAATATTCCTTTCATCTATTTAACGAATGGCTTTGTCATACATTGGTTTAAATACTATGAAAATTTTGTTGGTAATCATTGTAGAAGAATTTTAAAATTCTTTAATAGTTAAAACATAATTCCAATTTATAAGATTTTGTTAGAGATGTAATGAAAAATATTAGAAGAAACAACAAGTTATGGAAGATAAAAGAGGCTTGGAGCCTTCCGGTTCGCTCGGTCTTTTATAATTATTATCATTACTATTCTTATAAAATACTTTCAGTAGGTACATATTTATACTAGATAAGCATAACAGGATAAACGCACAGCACTATTTATTTGGAGAGAATATATAAAAAATAGAGAGTTAAAAAGATATCCAATGAGGGAGAAATGGGATATTCCACAAGTCGTCGGTTCAAAAAGATTGTAAAAATTAAAATTTATACACTAGTAAACCCTGCCCAAGGGGCTAAATGATTCGGAATTTGTATTCCAAGACCATACTTATGATATCTTGTTGGTATCTTTCATTACTTTTAATTCATTTTAAAAAATCTTTAGTTCAATTTTTATTTTTATTTTATTTTATTTATTTTTTATTTATTTTTTTTTTATTGAGAAGAGAAAATAAAATAAAAAGGAAATGAGAAATGGTTATGAACGCTCTTCAGCACAAAACTAAAATTTTAGCAATACTTTCGTTCGTACTCATCTTCAACTAAGAAAATAAGTTTATAACAATAAACATAATCTAATCATTATGATTTAAGTTATGAAAAAAAATGCTAAGTGAAGTACATATCCAATAAATTTAACAAACAAACAAATTTCAAAAATGTTATGAAAAAATATATATAATTAGAAGAAGGATCCTTATTTGTATCTCACCTAAGTGCTCAGTTAATTAACAATGAAGATAAAAAGTCATCTATTTCCCACATGGAAGTCCTAAGAATAGAACAGGGTGAAGAACTTCAGAAGAAAAATCTGATTACAAATTAGACTCAGTAACAGAAATAAACCTCAATGTGGAGCAGGGATCAACGAACCACTCTTTTTTAAGATGTGAGTAATTCATTACTGCTGAAAACCACGAATAGACTCTAACTATTTTCCTCTCGGATATCTCGATATGCATTTACCAAAGAAATATCATGAGATCATTAACAGCATCATTGTGGAAGGCCACCATAAAAAGAATTATTTAAAGAGGATGTGATGATCAGGAAGTTGGAGTGAGGAATCCCTGTAATTATAGTTTAATTTCGTATAGAGTACATTTCGAAAAACGCAATAAGTTCCGAGATATAAGCAACTAATAAAACACGCGATTATTACACGTTCACACCCTCCCCTCCCATTCCAAACCCAACACGATGTAAACCCATTGTACTTTAATGATCATAATATACCAATTATGTGGTAGATTATGGTAATTGTGCTCAGAAACTATGTGGTTAAAAAATAACTAACGTGATCAGTACTTTAGGAAATTTAATTTTTCTTCGAATCCAATAGTTTTCGAGATATAGGCAAAAATCTGATAAAATATTAGCTTTTTACCACATACTGACGCTCAAACCCGCAGGGATTTTATGCATGTAGTGTATTGGTTGTACTAAACTATATAAAACAGATCGCTCTTTCTATTTTATTTATGTTGGGGTTAGGTATCTATTTAACTGGAATATGGAAGAATTATTTAGTAAATAAAAAAATTAAGAAAAATAACTTCTTACGCTTAACAATTTTTTTTTCTTTCTAACTTTTTAAATATTAAATAAAATAACAATCTAAACTAATATGTATTTTATTTCTCTTTATAATCTTATAAATGTGGGGGCGCGGTGGCACTGTGTTAAGGCACGATCATGCTATCTCCAAGGACCCGGGTTCGAATTCGGCTGGGCAGGAAATTGTTTCCTGTTAGCTGTAGCCGTGAGTCAACCCTGTGAGTTCAAATCCCCTTAATTGGTTAAAAATCTGGCGGTCAAGCTCGATTCTGACCAAACCATTTCCTTGTACAACCGTGCAGATATCTAGTAACGAAGTAAGCATCTTGTAACAGTACTCCCTTACAAAGTACTGCACCCTTAACCCTTCATGGGTTGAAGCGGTACAGATTTTAATTGTAATTTTTTTAAATTTATAATATTATAAAAGTTGTACAGAAAATTAATTCTCTAGTCTGCAGGATCACATATCTTACAGTGTCGTCATAGGCCCTAACTTGGATAAAGACAGCACTACTTCCAATCTTGTTTTATCTGTATACTAACAGTCAAAACCTAAGATTAACTTCAAAGTATATCTATATTAAATAACAACAAGGAAAGGAGTAGAAGTTATACAATTTTGTAATTTTAAGTGTTACAACCATTAAAATTAAAGAAACTTTTTTTTAAAAAAATCATAAAATAATTATAAGACTTAATGAATGTAAATATATTAAAGAAAAATTAAATAATCGATTAGTACTGGCATATGAGGATTAATAAAGAGGAAGGATTGATTAGAAATAAGAAAATATAATATAAGAATACACGATCAGATAAATTGTTAATACATTTCGATTTAATATTACTCCACAAAATATTAAATAATTATCAACCCAGCAAAATTAGTTTTAACTTCCACAATCTTATCTACAGCCTAAAAAAAAAAATTATAGCACATCACATTATGTATCATTGCCCTTCCTGTATTACTAGGAACATAAAAATGGTTTTACGATTATCAGCACAAGACATCACGCTCTAAGAATGATAAGAAGAGAAAGAAAAACAAGAAATGAAACCGGTTTGGCGGAAGCATTACCAGAAGGCTTAAAAAGTTAATATGTCAAGTGGAGTGAGCATGCTCCGACAAAAACACAGCCCTGAACCTCACCAGCAACAATCGATCTGTGTCAGGAATGGAAACGTTTACAGTTGCTTTTTCCTTATTTACAGCGTTCCTCAGTCCGGAGGGCTTACGAATAAGGGAACATGTAATTTCTCAGAAGTCCACCATTCTACGGAATACTTTTTTTCTTTTACAAGGAATTTCTTGGGTTCTACCGACGGAAAGATTGTGAATAGCGGAGCGATTCTTTCACAGCATATATGTCAAAGAATCTATGCCAATGGAATTATAATTCCAAGCTAGATAAAACTTGGCAGTTATTGTGTCAAAGAATCTAGATTTAATTGTAAAACTTTTATTCACTAAAGAATATCCCGTGATATAGAAGGTGATACAATTAAATTATAGCAGATAATTAAATAATTATAAATTATAATTATTATAAGATACTTCAAGGCTGTGCATAATAATTAAATGACGTGTAAACACGCAAACGAAACACCCCAATTTCATTCTGGAATCCCGGGAACTAGCACCGATAAGAAGTTTTAAACTTCCTTCTACGGAAAACACGTCGCTTACTTCTTATCACACAAGGTCGAACCTGCGTTTTATCACTTTCTCACAACAAACTCACAGGTTTTAAGGAAACGTACTTTTTCCATTCCGCACGTCTTGAATAGTTATTGTACGCTGCCAGTTTTAAACGAAACTCACGTTTCGAAGTAGCCATACGATTCTCACAAATCACCAAATAGTTGGAGGGAGGGATTAATTCATAAAATAACAAAGGTACAGACAAACTAAAAATAAGAGAACCGCGATGGTACCAAAGCGTTACTTCGACATGTATGGAATGCGGTCTCATCTTTCAATTCTAAATGTGGGAAGAACTTAAACAATATAGTAATTTTTATGTTCATTAAGTTTACAGTATAAAATATTTACTAAGTCTACAAATTTACCCTTCGTCGTAAGCCCATGACCTCTTGCCCTACAGTATACTTTAATAATACCCTACTTATTCCTCTCGAACAGATCCGTTAGTTAGGACTACATCTCGACAAATGACTGACATGGAATCCTCATACAAGACTAAAAAGACAGGAAACTGCTCGTCGATTTCGACTATTACAACATTTACTAGACAAACGGTCTAAATTGCCAATCCATTACAAAAGACTGATCTATATGACTATTATAAGGCCTATCTGGACATACGGAGTTGAGCTTTGGGGCTCCACTAAACCATCAAATTCCTACCGAATCCAATCCTTACAATCCAAAATCCTTCGTAAAATCCTTTAATGCTCCTTACTTTGTCACAAATCAAGTCATCCATCAAGACCTCAATATTCCATATGTTGCCGATTTG
>NW_027105486.1:1728-2642 GCF_000696795.3 Halyomorpha halys | reverse complement strand
ATATTGTTATAAATATTAATCAAATGATTATACAAAGGTAGTTTTTATTCTACTATTATTTTATTAAATGAACGTAAATGACATGTTAGGGCTAAAGAAAATATCTAGCTGCTGGACTAAAAGTTTACCAGCACTTTAATAAGTCAATCAAGATGTTTCGCTGTACATTAATCATACCTAATTATATTTGAAAGGCAGTTGAAAAAATAGAATGAAATAATAAATAAATTAAGTAATGCAGCTCTTTTTTTAAATAATTAATTTAAAAAACTAACTAGTATAAAAAATGTAGATTTTTTTTCTTCAATTGGAGTTTATAATTTACTAATGTACCTATGAAATCGTAAAACTTATTAAATGTCAGGCAATTTCATTCACAATTCAAATTTAATTAAACTATCGCTTATAAGTATTATTGCTATACTGATGGATCTACTAAGTGAGTTAGTTATTAATAAAGTTTACACCAGAAACATGAAAATTCATTTAAAATTTCTATAAAGATAAACAAATTCAACATTAAGAATCCTATTACTTTTTTATTTTGTTTAGACCAAAACATGTATAAACTTAAGTAAATATATTTTCTGATTAAAAAATAATTAACTAAGATTTAAAAAAATATATATACCTAATTTTCCATAAATTTTTTTTCGTGTTTTTTCCTTATAATTTAGTCTAATTAAAATTCAGTTGACGCGTAAAAGAACTAGATGCTTTATCTCTTGGCAATAAATTAGATGCCTTTTTAGAGGTTGTATATTCTATAAAAAGACACTACCAAAATGTAGCAGATCACTTTATTTGTTTTATGTAAACAGTTTTAGGGTGTTTCATCGATATTTATCCAAAAGGTTCTCCAATCGATGAAATCCTATTTTATAAAATTCATATTGTATTAATAATCGATCATT
>NW_027105486.1:0-1246 GCF_000696795.3 Halyomorpha halys | reverse complement strand
ATACACATATGAATTTTTGAAAGAGAACAAGTTGACATTATCTCGCGCGAGTCCTGTGATAGAAATGAGATACAGTAAGGGCAACAGACGACTTAATTAAAGTTGTTTACTGATATCAGCTTTGCGAGCATCTGTTAAATTATTCAAAGAAACTTGAATACCAGCTGGTTAGTTCTGCGCGATGCTTTGATCAGTCCAGATTTTATAAACTTTATTTCAAATCTTTATTAAATTTTACGTAGAGGAACATGTTCGCTATTGATAGTTTTAGTTAAAATAATTTGTTCATTATTATTATCATACTATTATTTTTTATAACAATCTCTATATCTATATATCTTCAAAGTAATAAAATTAATAATAATCCGAAACAATAAGTATCTTCAAAATTTTAAAAACGTCTATGAATGAATAGAAATATATAAATAATATTGCATATAAGGGTATAAAAAAAAGTTGATTGAATTCGAGGTTTTTCTGTCTGTTATAGAGAATAAATAAATATAAGACAATGATGAATGAATAGAGAACAATTAAGTGGTAGTGTTGTAGAAGGAAGGAATGTAGAAAAATGACTTGTGTTTTAAAGGAGTGGAAAGCGTGACCAATATAGTTAGAGAAAATCGAGGAAGAAAATAAAAGCTCTTTAATTGGAGGAAATAGCACTACTAGCTTAATCCAATTTCAAGATAAAACTATCAGATCTCAAATTAACACCACTAATCCAACGCGATTTCCGTAAATAATAGAGAAATTATAAACAATCAACTTAATTGCAATAGGTGGTGCCACATCAGCCTGATTTACGGTGGACCTTTTAGACACGAGATGTCCGAAGATTTCTTCATTTCTCATGTTATACTATATTTAATAGATGTTTTATGGTAAAAAAAACCTAACAGAGTAATCAGAAAATCAAATCATATATTACCTGCTATCCCAAATTCTCTTTTTAACTCCACTAAATATCTAATATATATTTCATTCCTTTATATCCATTTTCTTATGCACCAATGGTAATTATTCAAATAAACCAACCTAAATATTGAATATTTAATTTAAAATAGAAATTGATACCCGTATACTAAATTATCAATATACAATTCATCATGTGAAAATAAGCAAAGATATTCACATTTTCAGTACTTCAAACGCGGTGACTTTTTTTTTAGAACTTTAAAGTCTACTTTATCGTAGAAATTTCTTTCTGCTACAATAATACTGTAATTAGGACGTGGTTCTAAAT
>NW_027105485.1:13002-13382 GCF_000696795.3 Halyomorpha halys | reverse complement strand
AGTTATTTTTTTCACTTTTTTTTTTTTTTTTTTTTTTTAAGGCATTGCTATAGCTATTACATTATAGTAACCCTTTGAGTTAAACGTTTTACTATATTTGTAGCAATTTAAAGTATGCTCTTGTATCTCAAATTTTTCTTCTTTTTTTTTTTTTCTGAGTTTTCAAATTATCAAGGGAGAAAGACAAATGAAAACCCCTATTCTTAACGACAGTAACCTTCAAATTAGAAAATTCGGACTTGCAAAGTTTTGACAATATTTAATATTTTTAAAATTTTCTATTATTCAGAGAATTTCAATATAATTGTATAACCTGATAAAATTGTACATACAGCACACCCACAACAGAATTGACAATTAAAAACGCAATTGTTTTAGAT
>NW_027105485.1:9862-10692 GCF_000696795.3 Halyomorpha halys | reverse complement strand
ACTGGATTTTCTAAATAAAAAGTAGAGTGTAACCATAAAAGAAAAAAAAAATCCTTTTTACAAACAGTGAAAGGACAATTATGCTTTCGTGATTTCGAGTCCTTCTATTCTATGAGTGAAATTTACGCTATTGAAATAAAACAAAAAAAAAAAATTTAATAATAAGAGGGTCCGGGTGGCGGTCAATAAAGACATCCAAAATAGTAAAATAAAACTATTTATTTTTAACCAACGTTTCGCCCCATTTTGCAGGGTTGTCAATTTAAAAAGGAGATGACGACTCAAGAGTCGACTAGTCGTCATCTCCTTTCAATCTCACAAAAAAATAAAAAAATAGTTTTTCTTAAAATAAATAATTTAAGTTCTATCCATTATAGTCTCAAAACATTTTATTTTTCTTATAAGTCCGACGTTTCGTCCAATCCGGCCATCCTCAAGGACAATCTACTACAAAACAGCTTTTAATACTTAATTAAATATTGACTAATTAGGTAATTAAACATATGTGGGATATACTTATTAACAAAAAAATATATTTTACTTAATGTTTCAAAGAAATTGTTGCTTTGACCTGGGGAGAATAGCCCTGCATGGAGTTAGAGTTTTTAAATTATATAATATATCACAAGATTTATAATATAAAATTGAACCTTTCCGATATAATATCTTGTAATACAAATCTATGAATCTCATTTACACGCAGACGGTTTTCTGTCTTAGTGGTACAATGTTTTTTTTTTGAAACGATTCTTGATGTTTTCTTTGTTTAACAAATATTAATAGAAGTATTTAATTTGCCTCTGGTGGCAATAGTACAAATGGCAAACGTG
>NW_027105485.1:7528-7974 GCF_000696795.3 Halyomorpha halys | reverse complement strand
TGAGTTAAAATATGTGATATTTAATGGTATTAGTGTATTAAGTAGGAGTAAGAGCACTTAAAAACTAGATCTAAATCTACGACTACTTACAACATATCAAGTCGTTATAATGTTGCATATTGCCACCGCACTGGTGGGGATGTTATGATGAAATGTTGCCTAAAATAAATAAAAAATGAACACTTCCTAACTGATTGAGAATAGAGCTAGAAAAGAGTAAAATGAAATCAAAGCCATTCTTTACTTTAACTATAGTCTTTAGTAAAATAATTAAATCATATAAAATAATTATATGTCATATATCATATAAAATGTAAAATAATTATCACTATATTCTATAAAATAAGTAAAAGTACTATATGGAATATATAAGGGGTATTCATGATGTTGTGTTAAATGTTATATGTTTTACCATGTTAAATGTTATAACTATAGGATTGTGAGCA
>NW_027105485.1:4130-4828 GCF_000696795.3 Halyomorpha halys | reverse complement strand
TAAATACAAGATATACAAAACTTAAGGACGTAAGTAGGTTAGTAATTAATAAATGTATATTGAAGACTACCTTTTAATTTAAATCAATGATTGAATTATCACCATAGGGTGGTTCTTTCCCAAAATTATCGAGTGTTCCGAAAGTTTCATCAAATTTATTTATAGTATTATTTTTTTTTTTTTGTACAGTTGTAAATTTCAATAATTAAAAAGTATTTAAGACTATGAAGTATATAGCTTAAAACCAAAAATATATTTTTTTAATCCCATATATGCTTATAATAAATTTAATTTTAGCCAGCAAAAAAAAAAAATTAACCAAGAAACATCTATTATCTATTAGAACTGATAAATTATAATTATCATATATCTTTGATGCGCGGTCACAAGGGCTTAAGTCACTTTTAGAGTATTTGGAGATTATGTCTGAGTATTATCCAAATAAGAGTTAATTGGTATTAAGATCGTTATGCTTCAGATAGACTTATTACTATATTGTATTTTTAAAATAACAATTCCAAAAATATCTATAATTATATAATGTTTTGAACTTTGTTTTTGCTCTCCTGAAAAATTCATATTTTCAAGATATATTATTGAACTATATATTTTATTAAAATAATTAGTTATAGATTTCATACGTCAATTATTCTTCTCATTAAAGAATGTTCATTGTGTTAGTCTGATGAAGTTAGAAA
>NW_027105485.1:0-3185 GCF_000696795.3 Halyomorpha halys | reverse complement strand
AATGTCCCCTTCCACCATATAAGGTTTTAAGGAAAACTTTTTTTCACTCCTAAAATATCTTTTACCACACTTTCATAGGAGAGTCATTCCGAACTGTTCCAATATAGTACTAATATTGAAGCACAGATATAGTTATTATTTAAAAAATTTTTATGTAGTCTATACATGACAATGTCATAGATAATCAAATCGCCTTATAGAATAAGAAAAAATCGGTCCTAAAAACGGCCATTAACGACTGTGAAGTTAGTTGTTATCAATTACGTTACTATAGTTACCCTCTTATCACATCATCTACATAATAAAAGGGAATGGTCAAACCTTGGTCCACTATAAACTTATGATTACTGAAATTACTGGACCGATTTAAGAGCTGTTTTTCTTTTCAAAATGTCACCCTTCACCATGATAATATTTAAAGAAAATGAAATCCTCCAATTCTCTATTAGAAAAAAAGTTATGAACAAAATTAAGCGTTTTTGGTCTGTAGCTCAGAAAGTATGTTTTTTCATAGTTATTGTACACAATCGATCCCATTAAACGATATTATATTTTTTTTTAAATATTAAAACACAATGTGACTTAGGGTAATGTAGGTCAAAAGATTTTTTCTTAAGAAAATGTAAATCATATTCGTTTTTAGCATCTTCTCATACCCCTAAATACCATCTGAACTAAATTAAAATCTGTGCCAATACATCACATGGAGGGTCAGGGGTTCAGTACTTAGTAAGGAAGTACTGCTACTAGATCAATGGTTGTACAAGGAGGTGATTTGGTCAGAATCACGCTCGACCTCTAGATTTTTTACCCAATTTATGAGGCTGGGTGGACTCCAGGAGGGCTCCAGAACCCACATTAGTTAACTCAGGGCTACAGTGTAACAGAAAAAAATTTTCTGCCCAGCCGGTTTCGAACTCGGGTCCTTGGAGTTAATAGCCTCGTACCTTACCACAGTGCTACCGCACCTCCTATTTTAACTAAATGCCAGGTAGCAATAAATAAATAGTAGAAACAAGAATTACGATTTTTATTATTTACATTTCAATTGTTATTATTATTAATCAAACCTTTATAACTTATTCACACTAATAAACCAGAAGTGAAATTTACTTTAAGCGTTTGCATATTTATTCTATTTATTTGATGCATAGTAGAATAGTATAAAAAAGAACAGTATTCTACGCGCAAGTAAGAAAAAATGACCTCCGTAAACGTAATGTATAGTATGTTTCAGGTGATTTTTTTTTTTAAAAGTTTGTTTTTTCTAATTTCGTGTTTTGTTACATTACTGTTGCTCCTCAAGTCAATAGAATGGTATAAAGTTCATTAGTATGGTGATGATTCGATAGCAAACATAGATAACTACTCAGAATTTAAACAATAAATTTATAGTAATAATTATTATTCAATTAAATATTATAATTAGTAATTAATTACTAGCAATAATTAAAACTGGTGCGGTGAGCGCATCACACAACTTTCACTTGGAGTAAGATTTAATAGATTGATAACTCATCAAGTGATGAAGTTATCGCCATTTTTAGTGTTTTAGTAGTTCAAGACTAGAAAAGGGGAAAATTTTGGGCAAAACGTTTGTATTATTCTGTTGCTATAAAAATACCTATTTAGGGTGTTTGAGATAGAAATGAATAATATTAATTTTGTTTACCCCCAAGAATAGAACAGCAGAACAAAATATAATGAAGCATAAGTTTGCAATCGGGATAGATTGTTTTGAGGTTTTTATTCCAATTCGGTCTGTATTTTCTTTTTTTCGACTTTAGTTAATCATAAAATGATTTAATATTTTCTATTTATAGTTATATCCATTATTAAATTCTGTAACCATGAGAACTGGTTATTTATTTATTTTTTAATATATATTTATTGAAATTTACATCTGTACTTAATAATACATTCAGTAAATTTGATGAAAGTTTATAATGGAGTGATAAAGGCGTGTAGAGAAACTACCCATTGGTAGCACTCTAATAACGTTTATACATTAAAAGGTCTTGTGGCCATCTTCTTTTCAGGTGCCTCGAAGAATTGCGAGGAATAGGAAGCAAGGTTAGAAACTAGTGGGTTTGGGTGGTTAGGTAGTTCATTATGGAATAGTACAAGAGCCCAAGAAGAGAAAAAAGGCAGTTATTTCACCCCAATTTATGATTATTTAATTGAAAACTAGGAATAATTATAAGTCAAACTTGATGAATCTGCCAAGGGTAGGTAGGGGGAATTGGCGGATTTTTATGAAATGTTGCTTTTTAAAAGGCTATATCTCGAGAACTATTGGACGTAAATAGCTCTTTTAGGGCTAATATTTCAGCAAATTTACTCTTCTTTAAAAAATGTTCTTTTAGACTTTCTAGTATTGCTGGTAGTGTTTAAGATATAGAGCTCCAAATGAAAAATTAATGTTTTTTTAAGGTTTTGAAACATCCGCCATTGTTTATTCCCCCTATCTATACTTGGCAGATTCATCAATTTTATTTGTAATTATTCCTAGTTTTCAATTAAGTAATCAAAAATTGGGGTGAAAAAACTGCCTTTTTTCTCCTCTTGGGCTCTTGTACTAGAAGGAATGGTATCTGGTTCGGGCTAGATCAGTTATTATTGAACATTAAGGTTCAAAATGTAGTACTATAAAATTTCTTCCTGCGTTACAATCACAAATTAGGCAACGTTATATTTTATTAATACACTCCATTCTCTTGTAAATATTTGCTGTTTCAGTATAAATAATAAATAAATAAAAGCTATAAAAGCAATCCATATATTATTTGTTATTTATTTTCTTAGGTGAAAAATCAGGCAGTTGGGATAAATGTGACAACGATCTACTCGACAGCAGTTATACTATGGCAACATCATCCATATTTCTTCCTAGCTCGTATTTAACAAAGCCTGTAGGAGTCAGGTAATTTTTTTTTTTTTTTAAATCAATATAGTTTAATATTTAACTCAAGTTGAGTGTTTGCGACTTTAGAGCACTTGCTCAGCCTCCACTGGCTCACTACCAGTGATGCGGGGAGAGGGATGCGCTGGGCGATCTTTTGAGCTCTGCTCTACCCCTCACACGTGAGGGATAGAGTGGGATCAGGGATCCTCAGGTCGATTGTGTAAATATTGTATATAAGAGTGTAAATCTGACTAGAGATTATATTATTTTATTTATTTAT
>NW_027105484.1:1957-3170 GCF_000696795.3 Halyomorpha halys | reverse complement strand
GTAAAATTAAATATAACAGGTAACCTTTAAATACCAAAGGTAGTAAAAGGTAAGACACAACAAGAATTACTTTTTCTTTCTACACAGCAATGCACTACTAACTCACATTTTATTTCTGTTCTAGAGGGTAAAAAAAAAAAAAAAAAAAAAAAAAAAAAAAAGGTATGACGGGAAATATGGGAGACGTGGTTTAGCCAGGAGAGAGTTTAGTCTATAGGGACACCAAGGTTTTTAACGTATGGATGGAATTGTATTGGATTGTTGTTTAGGAGTAAGGTTGGAATATGAGGAATAGTTTCAGGAGGTGATTGGATCCTATTACGATTGCCTTAGGATCCTATTTCTCCGCATTCAACTTAAGCTTGTTTTCTTGTGCCCACTGGCTAATTTGATTTAAGTCTTCTTGAAGCTTCTCCGTGGCAGCCAATAGGTCAGAAGGTGGGAAGGAAAGGTAAATTTGGAAATGATCAGCGTAAAAATGGTATTGGAACTGTCGGAAGTGTTACTATAGTGTTGATTGTAAAAATAAATTGAAATATTTATATTTAGTGTATAGACTGGAATTGATTGTAAAAGGAAACTGTGGGGAAAAAACTGTTTTCTTTCTATTGTATTATACCATGTAGTTTATATATGCCCGACTATTGATTAGTATGCTGTATATGTATAAAAGAACTACGAATGAAAGAAGGAATAGAATTCCATAGGGATGAGGAACGATCTATCAAAGGCTGCGGAGGGCATTGCGGTAATGCACTGAGGATTTAAATTCAAGGATATCAGAGATGTACGATGGACGGTGGGATTGGATAACTTGGTAGAGGAAGGAAGCAAGAAAATATTTACGACGGAAGGAGGGGTAAAGCCACTTCAACTCTTCATAAAATAGGGTGACAAAGGCGTCTCTTGGGGACCCCAAGGTATGTAACTAAATCGTACAAAATTATTTAACCGTTTTAATTTTGTTTCGAGATCCGCAGAGACACCTCCGTAAACCACACAGCAATAATCAAAGTGGGGGAATATTAAGAAAGTATCCAGGACCCGGGCTGAAATCCAGGGTTTCAAATGTAAGTAGGTTACGAAGATAATTTAAACGTTTTAGGGTGGAGAAGGTATGACGCTCAGACTCAAATTACTCATATACAAAGTAATACTACGACCATCACTCCTACACGGCGCACCACTACTACACTATCTTTACCCAACAGCC
>NW_027105484.1:0-387 GCF_000696795.3 Halyomorpha halys | reverse complement strand
CCAAAACGTTACTTTTACTCACCAATGTGTTTATTGTAGAAAAAAAAATTATCTCCTAATTAATATATTTATTCCATTCATACCTGCTTTTTGCAAGGTTGTCTTAAAACAACAAAACAATTATCTTCAATCTTTCCCTGATGTGACTAGAGTAGGTTAGCTGTCTGTCCATTATCACGCCAAGGTAGAGGATGGAGTTTGACACGCCTTTTAATTCTTCTTAAAACCGAAAAGGAATTGGACCCAGTACCCAGCCAAAATAATTATAATCATATAAACCGTTTATACAGAAGAAAATTATAAGTAATGTAATAAATTGTTGTTTTAGAAATAATAAATAAATGATATCTGCAAAAATCACTCTTGGAGCTATAGCAACGATGCAGT
>NW_027105483.1:46545-47918 GCF_000696795.3 Halyomorpha halys | reverse complement strand
TTTTATTTATTCCTTTTCCCATCCAAGATTACCCAACACATGCATCGTTGAAATAATCGACTACAGTACAGTTAAAGTTCATATATGCTAAGATAAATAAGTAAATTACTAAAATACAGTTAAAATAATAATAATAACAAATTAAAATTATTGTGGAGAAGGGAGGCTGAGTGACTGATTGTGATACTTTCTGATTATGAACACATGGATATATTTCTTTCTAGTTCAAAAGTGTTAATCCCTGGAGGGGCAATTATGGTTAGTGTGTTAGTCTAAATTAGCTTCATTATATAAGATGATTACAGAACATGGGGTCTCATAGGACTAATGGAAATTATGTGCTTATCTGGTGACGTCTTCGCCACCGCGGTTACGTCTCCTAGTCGCTTCCCTCGTCCAGGTGTGCGGTGGGCGAAATGGAGAAAAACCACGAATCTTCACCTGGTGTCAGAAGACGTGTTTCTCGATCAGTGGCAGGCCAGCATCTCCTGGACTCTGGCGTGATGGTAGGGGTAGGCCATGTCCTAGCTTGCATGGTGCATATGCTGGGGCGGCATTGCAGTCGCGGCGTCTTCGGGGTCTTCCGGTGTCCGCGGCAAGGGGGATATCAGAAAATAAGACCCCCGACCCCGATTTTATATAAATTCAAAATAATTGTAAAAATCGGATTACTTAAATCCGACATTCCGGATTTATTATGAGAAATGCACAGAGACGGGAAAGGCGCTGTCTGCCGTAAAAGGATAGGTAAATAAGAGGGCCTGTAGGCAACACAAACGATAACAATAAAAATATTAACTTTTAAAACGAAGGTGTTCAATGCACAATATACAAAATTAATTGCAAAATGAAACGAACACGTCCTATGTAAAATACAAAAGATTACACATTAGATTTATTAAAATCAGAAGGCATGCATGAGACAAACAAAAATTGCCTATAACGAATTTATATATAACATATACAGTAGAGTTGCACCAAAGATTATTCACCCGGAAGATCAGCACAAGACAGCTTTTACATTAGAAAGGGGTAATGCCCCGGGGAAGAAAAATATAGGGTAGTAATTGATTCCCGGGGCCTTAATGAGAACACGGTTAGAGAAGTACTAAAGATCGTTGCCCCACCCAGTCTATCTAAGATATCTTCTAGTCGCGGTATCGGGTATCTCTCGTCATACCCGATACCGCGACTAGAAGATATCTTAGATAGACTGGGTGGGGCAACGATCTTTAGTACTTTAGATCTGAAGGCCGGCTACCACCAAATCAAGATGCACCCGGAGGATCAGCACAAGACAGCTTTTACATTAGAAAGGGGGCATTACGAATTTACGTGGATGCCCTTCGGACTGAAGAATGCCCCAATTACGT
>NW_027105483.1:35257-40710 GCF_000696795.3 Halyomorpha halys | reverse complement strand
TGCAGGTGACGCCCGATATGGTGGAAAACATTAGAAAATGCATGGAGGTGCTTCAGAAGGAACCGGTGTTGGCATACCCGGAATTTGAACGTACATTTATCATCACTACGGACGCAAGTGAGTACGCGTTGGGAGCGGTACCGCAAATAGGATTGCGAGGGTGGAGAGCGACCGGTGGCGTACGCTAGCAGCCGGTTAACAGATGCAGAGACAAGGTACAGCGCACTTGAACGAGAACAGTTAGGTATTGTGTGGGCGTTAGAACATTTTCGCCCCTATGTTTTCGGGATGAAATTCTGGGTACATACAGATCACAGACCGCTTCAATGGGTTGGGAAGCTTAAAGACTCCTCAGCTAGGGTCACCAGATGAAAGGAACTGCTCAACCAGTACAACATCGTAATCCAGTACAAACCAGGAAAAGAAAATGTAGTCGCTGACTGGTTATCCCGCGCGATCACCGTAAATCCAATAGACGAGGAACAACCACAAACGTCAGGAGAGGTGAGACAGTTTTTGCGAGAATGGACGCCAGGGGAAGAAGAAACGCAAAGCACGACGGGTAACAACCATGAGCCATCGTCCGAGAACGAAAGATTCACTGAGGAAAGACCAACGGAGATGGAAGAGCTAGAGGAGGTGGTGAACGATAAATCACACCAAATAATTTGGAAGACAAGAACTTCCGGATCCATGAAGATGGACTTCGCTAAATATGGGAAGACCTCGATCACCACTGTTTGGTCGGCACCGGGTGTCAGGAGTGATGAGATCAGCCGAGCGCTGAAAGATGCATCCATACCAGGACGAACATACCATCTATACGTCGGGAATGGAGTTGTTTGGGTGAAGATAAAACGCCTCTGGTGATTGGAGAAAATCGGAATGGATCGAAACTTCGTTCGTTACCTAATATTAGTTGAAACCGTTCAGGACAGAGATCACAACAGAGGGAGGTCTTTTTACCTAGGTCTATTTACCGTAGAATGAGCTCTTACAGGGGTAAGGAGCCGCAAAGGTATGAGGGGCATTCAGGGTGATTACAATTAGATAGCATAATATAGTAACAATAGAGGGTATTAAAGAACCAAAAAAACCAAGTATGGTCCACATAGAAGAACTTAAGTTCCCCATAATGAATAATCAATAGGATCTGGAGTTTTCTCATCTATGTAAAAGTTTTTTTTTTTCGCATACAAAAGTTTTATCGTTAGTGTTTCTAAGTTTCATAGTAAGAAGAACAGAGTGACAAGGTTTATTAGTTTTTAAATAGTTCAAGTGTTAATTTTAGTTGATAAAAAGTGTATTTTTTTAGTTTTCGTTTTTTGTGTATAGGTTAGTTTGTCTTTAGTTTTTTTTTTTGTGTTTTGTTGTGGTTATCTTTTTGGAGTTTATGAGGCATGTTCATAAACTGGTTGGGGGGAATTATGGTTGGACAAGGCCTGTATACAACACTAATCCTAACTCCCCATGTAAATAAAACTCAATAATGTCTATAAGGAGCATCACAGATATAATAAAGCAGTATCTTTCTAGTAAGCGTACGGTTTAATTCTGTTCCCTCTTTTCCTTTTTCTTCAGTCCAAGAGCTCGTAAGTTATATTAAATTACATATAATTAATAAATGACAATTATACAACACAAATAACACGAACACAGGGAACCACATTCAAGCACACAATGGATAATAATTTTTTTTTTTTTTTTTTACTCGGATTTTTAAATAAATAAATGGATAAACTTACACAATAAATACACAGTCATTCAAACACGTATGCACATAACACAAATTATTTTAAAAATCGATAAATTGAAAAACACTTATACAATTAATTTTTTTCGTATAATACATCAACATTTTAGCTGAAAGCCGTACACAATGAAAGTATGGATCTTCGCCTGGTGTCAGAAGACGTGTTTCTCGATCGGTGGCTGGCCAGCGTGTCCTGGACTCTGGCGTGATGGTAGGGGTAGGCCAGGTCCTAGCTTGCATGGTGCATAGGCTGGGGCGGCATTGCAGTCGTGGCGTCTTCGGGGTCTTCCGGTGTCCGCGGCAAGGGAGGGCATCAGAAAATGAGACCCCCGACTCCAACTTTATATCAAATTGTAATAACCGACACGACTTAAGAGGGAAAAAGTTAATAAACTTCTGTTTTTACAAACTGTGAGTAATAAAATTTAGGGCATTTAATTACTATAATATGCTGCCATAATTACAATTTACAATAAATAACAAGAAGCAAGTTGTTCCCTAAGTAGTGTTTTTGCACCATGAATTCAAATTAGTGTAAATATGTAATTAATTTTCTCTTATATATTTAATTTGAATATAAAAATTTTTTATTGTAAATTATTCTTATTAATTTTTTTTATATTAAACTCCATTGAACCAAATTCAAAAAGTTTTTAAATTATTTTACTGAAATGGATGTTCGAAAATATCGATTAATTTTAGGGAATGATTTGAATACCAATACTTTAATACTGAATATCAATATCTTAAAACATCAATGTTTTGTTGTCGAGGTTGCATTCATAGTAGAGCATAAACAAGTTTCAGAACTATTGCACCTTTATATGTAATCCTCTGAACTTCCGCTTTTAGTCCCCACGCCTGTCTTATGGCTATCGTTAATCCGTTTACTGTTAGAAGGTTTATTTTTACTAATATGTAATCATAGACTTTCTGAGTTTCATGTCGAATGTACACTCTAAAATATGTCATGAAATCAGTTTGTGACAGTTTTTGAATTCAGTTGTATATTAATTTGAGAGAATTTTCGTTTTCTACTTAATATTGTTGTTTAATAAATAGTTTCATAATTTCAGAGTTCAATGTTGCTAATGTATACCTTTCTCTGCTGTATTTTACGAAAAAAGTATAAACATTAATACATAAATATTTCCAAATAATTGCAACTACAATTTAAAAAAACTTAATTTCCAGGTGGCGCTAAATAATATATTTCCTGAAAAAGGGGCAGTATGAAAAACGTTTGGGAACCACTGATATAGCTCATTTCCTCATGAGTGTTAATCAGTGGTTAGCTAGCTTTAGTAATTGTGTGAAGATTTAGATATCGATATTATCAACAATGTTGAATATCGAAAGGAATATGATTTAATCAATTTAAAATATCAAAAAACTATTTTTATGCTTTTTACATAATTGCCTTAATCTTTTTATACGAAGTATCGATATTTCTATTAAAAAATATCGAAGAATCGTTGCTAATCATCTATATCGATATTACTAACAATGTTAAATACCGAAATGAATATGAAATTATCAAAATAAAATATCGAAATATCTTTTTTTTAGCTTTTCATAAAATGTTATAAAAGATAAAATATCGAGAGAAAGATGAATTTATCAATTTAGAACATCGAAAAACTATCTTTATGCTTTTTATAAAATTTTCTTAATATTTTTAAACTAAATATCGATATTTCGATATCGTAATACTTTTTCTGATCATCGAAATCGATATAATTAGCAATGTTGAATATCGAAAGGGATAAGAAATTATCAATTTAATATATTGAAAAACTATTTTTAAACTTTTTATAAAATTTTCTTAAGCTTAATATCGATATTTCGATGAAAAAATATCAAAATCTCGTTTCTAATCTTTGATATCGATATTTATAATAATGTAAAATGTCGAAAGGATGTGAAAATATCAAAATACCTTATTTTAGCTTTTCATAAAACGTTATAGTTTTCTTTAATAAAATATCGATATTCCTATATAATAAAATATCGAAATATCGGTTCTAATCTTCGATATCGATATTAATAACAATTTAAAATATCGAAAAATTATTTTTATGCTTTTTACAAAATTTTCCTAAAGTAATCTTTTTATACGAAATATTTCTATAAAATAAAATATAGAAAGGAACATGAATTTATCAATTTAACACAACGAAACATTTCTTTTAATCTTTTTATAAAAATTTCTTAATCTTTTTAAACCAAATATCGATATTTCGATGAACAAATATCGAAATATCGTTTCTAATCTTCCATATTGATATTAATTACAATGTCGAATATCGAAAGGAATATGAATTTATCAATTTAATATATCGAAAAACTATTTTTATGCTTTTTTTTATCTTTGATATCGATATTAATAACAATGTAAAATATCGATATTTCTAAAAATAAATAGCGAAATATCGTTGCTTATCATCGATATCGATATTAATATCAATGTAATATATCGAAAGGAACATGTATTTATCAATTTAAAATATCGAAAACCTACTTTTAAAATTTTCTTATTATTTTTAATGAAATATCGATATTTTGATGAAAAAATATAGAAATATCGTTTCTCAACTTCGATATTGATATTATCAATGTTAAATATCGAAATGAATTTGAAATCATAAAAATAAAATATCGAAGTACCTTATTTTAGCTTTTCTTAAAATGTTATAGCTATAGAAAATAAAATATCGAAATATCGTTTCTAATCTTTGATATCGATATTAATAACAATTTAAAATATCGAAAGGAACATGAATTTACCAATTTAATATATCGAAAAATTATTTTTATGCTTTTTACAAAATAAAATAAAGTATTGAAATACCTTATTTTAGCTTTTCATAAAATGTTATAGTTTTCTTTCATAAAATATCCATATTCCTATAACATAAAATATTGAAATATCGTTTATAATCTTCGGTATTGATATTAATAACAATGTATGAATTTATCAATTGAAAATATTGAAAAACTATTTTTATGCTTTCTATAAAATTTTCCTATTCTTTTTAAACCAAATATCGATATTTCAATGAAAAAATAACGAAATATCGTTTCTAATCTTTGATATCGATATTAATAACAATGTAAAATATCGAAAGGAACATTAATTTATCAATTTAAAATAGCAAAAAACTATTTTAAAAGTTTTTATAAAATTTTCATAATATTTTTAATGAAATATCAATATTTTGTTGAAAAAATGTTGGAATATTTTTGCTTATCATCTACATCGGTATTATCAACAATGTCAAATATCGAAATGAAAATTAATATATTTTAACAAAATATCAATATTTTGTTTTATAATTTTTCAGCCTTTTTTAAACAAAATATCCAGATTTCGATAAAATAATATCGGGATATTGTTGATAATCTTCCATATCGATATCATCAAATATGTTTAATATCGAAATGGATATTAAATTATTAAAACAAAATATCGATTTTCATTTTTAATTTGTCTAGATACTTTCTAGATCGATAGGAACTACTATCACTAACAATACTTCACCAATGAACATAAAAAGTTTTAGAGAAAACAACATACCTTGTCATATACAGGCATTATTAACAGAAAAACGTCGGGCAAGAGCGAGGTGGCACCGAACAAGATATCCCTCGGACAAAACTCATTACAATAAATTGACTAACAGACTAAAAGCAGAAATTA
>NW_027105483.1:7556-33754 GCF_000696795.3 Halyomorpha halys | reverse complement strand
CCATCCTAATCCATTAATTCTTAATCTTTCATCCTTAACAATCCCTGATAATCCTCCGAGGCGTCTGAAAAGAAGATGGCCACGGGACCTTCTAAATTAAATTAATGTGAGATTTTCAAGTGTATATGAAACATTCAACATATTTACTTATTGTTTTATTTTGTACAGTTGTAAATTACATTAAATAAATAAATAAAAAAAAATTAATGTTTAATTTATTACGTAAATCACAAACAGTTAAGAAAGTTTGCTGTGTTGCGTGTATAATATGAATAAATCGCTGCGGCTCGGCTCATGTAACAATATGCGAGCTGCAATGGAATGAGTGCCTGTATACAGACTGATAAAGCAGTCCGGAGTTTAGAGTCAGCATTCCGGAGTCTAGAGTCGGGAGTCAGGAGTCTTCACTGCGGCAGGCTTGGATCCATCTGGTGTTTTTTTGCTCATTGGCTTTCTAACTCACCAGACTACTTCCTCTGACGGAGTCTTATAGGTTATCGTATGGGCTCTCACATACCGTCGAGAAAAGGATGAAATGTTGGGGTCGCTTATTTCTTGTGTGAATCCCGTTGGTTTGATTATGGTGTGAGGTAGGTTATGTCTTACGCCTCTCTTATTTCTTCCGATGCACCCCGTACTATGATCCACCAAATATCGTTTTGTCAATCTTCTGATTAACCTATTACCCCACACTCACCATCACACGGGACCTCAACATATGCCTTCACTTCTAATGCACTTGTAATAGTTTTTGGATTTCTGCCGGTAGGGGAACCATTAGGTCGCGCATACCCATACGTCGCTTTGAAACATGACATCGGTGGAATGTTAAGGGGATGAATCTGTTCATGGGTGATATCGGAACAGGCTGGCCCATGTGCTATCTCAACAGGTATCAATAATGGACAAACCCATACACTCCCATCGTCTCGGGCACATTTGTCCT
This sequence comes from Halyomorpha halys, assembly GCF_000696795.3. NCBI lineage: Eukaryota > Metazoa > Arthropoda > Insecta > Hemiptera > Pentatomidae > Halyomorpha > Halyomorpha halys. The sequence goes on along the minus strand of NW_027105483.1, from coordinate 32,808 downwards.
TCTCAAACACCCTATCGCTCAGCCTTTACAATGATCGTTGCTCGAGTGCTGGAATCATATCCTGGTAAGGATGGCATTGTCAGAGTGGTCAAACTACGAACGGAAAAGACCAAAATCGTAAGACCTGTTACTCGTTTTTCCAAGCTAATCTCAGAGGAAGGGAGTTTGACAAAATTTCATTTTTGGTGGGCGGTATATTAAAGCCAAAAAGTGTACTTTCTTTTCTTTAATTTAGTTTCATTTTACTTCCAAGAGGTTTTTTTATTTTTGTTTATTATAAGTTAGTTTTTTATTTATTTTAACCTCATAGTGTTTGGAGTTTTAAATTTATGTTTAATTTATTACGTAAATCACGAATAGTTAAGGAGGTTTGTTGTGTTGCATGAATAATATAAATAGATCGCTGGCGGTTCGACACCTATAACAATATTATGAGCTGCAATGGAATTAGTGCCTATATACAGACTTATAAGGCAGTCAGGAATCTTTACTGTGGCAGGCTTGGGCCCATCTGGTGTTTTTTGCTCACCGACTTTCCGTCTCATCAGACTACTTGGTTTTCGAAGTTCACCTTACTAGTGACCCTCACCCAACGTATCGACTTGACAACCACATTGAGTTTACGACAGACGTTAATCTCGGATGAGAGTGGAAGTGGGAAGTATTATCCATATGGGCATATCGACCCCCCGGCTGTCTACTGTGAGTGACTTTTTTTTCTCCCATTCTCTTTCATCAAGCCTCATATTTTGTTTGTTTGTTTTGTTTCCTTCCAAGTTCTGGCCTATACAGACAACCTCGTCATCATCGGTAGATCCCTGCACAGCATTAGGACTGCTTTCGAAGCGATGGATGTTGAAGCAAAAAGGATGGGTCTGCATATTAATGGTGAAAAAACCAAGATTATGTTGTAGGGTAAGAAGCCTCAGGGCCAGAGGCAGAGGCGCCTTGAAATGGGCCCCTATAATTTCGAAGTGATAAGAAGTTTTTCTTACCTTGGCTCTATTATCAATCAGAACTACGATGAAGAAGAAGAAGTTAAAAGAAGCTTGCTGCTGGAAATAGAGCTTATTTTTCCATTGTAAGGGTAATCAAAAGCAAACTTGTTAGCCGTACCACCAAGTTCACCCTGTACAAAACGTTTATAAGGCTAGTCGTCACATACGGTGGAGAAACTTGGACCCTAAAAAATAAAAGCATTAACCTGCTTGACAGGTTTGAAAGAGTAATTATGATAAGAATCTTAGGGCCCGTATGCGAGAATGGTAATTGGTGAAGAAGGAAAAATGGTGAACCTTTTTGGGCTCTATAAGGAATGTAGCATCACCTTGTACATAAGGATACAGAGGCTTAAATGGCTTGGCCATGTAATGAGAATGAGCGAGGAAAGAGTGGCTCATAAAATGTACAGTTACGTTCTGGATGGTGTGCGGCAACATGGTAGGCCGAAGGGCCGATGGAGGGATGATGTGAGGCGGGATCTGCGACAACTGAGTATCCCAGTTACCCTTACAGAAGATAGAGAAAAATGGTTGGCGGCCGTTGAGCAGGCAAAGGGCAGCTTCATGCGCCCGTTGTGCCAGTAAAAGAAGAAGTTTTGTTTATTTTTTTTCTCAAAAACTGAAATACTATTTTTTTTTATAAAGAAAATTCTCTTACTTTTGTATGTACATATATTCAAAGATTTTATTTTCACAAATAACTCTTTTATTTCTTATAACAACATTACAGTTCATTTTTTTTATTTTCATTGTTTATATTTTAATTTAATTAAATTTGTGTATCACTTGGATAGTTTTTTTATTATTATTTTGTTTTTGTGATATTCATTTCAGATCCTCCGTTTTTTATTTTTTGTAATCCGAACCAGCGAAAATTTTTCTCTGGTGAAGAGGTCGGTTTTTCTGTTACGAAACGCCCCTCGCCCTAAAAGTCTCTTTCAGCGGAATAACGCACGGTTGGAGCAATTAATCAGGCCGAGGGCTGGAGATGAAGCCTTAAAAGGGACTTTAAATATATTCTTTTTTAAGAAGAGGATATGTTCGGGACGACCGAGAGTACGGTCCATGAGATTTTACTAAAACGAGACAAAGTGATATACGTGAAAGAGAGGAGAGACCCGCAGGCGTTACGTCACCACATCCGGGAAGAGCTAGAAAGTTTAAAACTTGAGGGAATCATTTTTGACAGTACTTACCCGTACAGTAGCACGTTGTTGGCAGTGAAAAAGAAGAGTGTGCTTGGTGAAACTACCGGAAAGTACCGAGTGGTGATTGTACTACAGTAAGCTGAAGGAGAATTCCATAGACGAAAATTATCCGATCCCCAAATTTGAAGAAATTTTGGAAAGGCTGAACGGGGTGACGGTATTCAGCACATCGGACTTGAAGGCCGAATATCATCAAATTAAAATGCAGCCTAAGGTTCAACATCAAGACGGCATTCACATTCGAGAGAGGATACTACGAATTTACAAAGACACCGTTTGGCCTCAAAAATACTCCCACAAACTACCAGCGCCTGATGGATTATTTTCGAGGGGAATTGACGAATCTGAATGTCAGATTTATATGGAGGATCTTCTAGTGTTCATTAAGAACGAACACGTGCGGCATTTACACTGCGTATTCTTGAGAATTAGACAATTTGGGCTCAAATTATCGGTAGAGAACTCATCATTGGGGAAGGAACAAGTAAATTTTTTAGGTCATACGATTTTTAGGGAAGGAGTTAAACCCGATGCCGATAAAGTAGCAGCTATATAGAAGATGGCGGCGCCTAGGGATGGGAAACGAGTTCGGAGGTTGCCGGTAACTTTAAATTATTGCCGTTTTTTTTGCCAGAAATGGCTGATTATCACGCCCCACTCAAAAACCTTCTGATGAAAGGCACGAAGGTGATCATCATTCCGAAGGTGGACGACAATCTCAGGCGGTACATGGAAAAGCTGTAGCAGGAGCCAGACTTCACTTGGCAATTCGCTATCACTACAGATGCGAGTGAAAACGCGCTTGTAGCGGTGTTGTCACAGGAGGCGAGGTGATCGCTGATAGAGACGGAAACCAGATACAGTGCAACCTGACCTCTTGGCAATAGTGAGGGCTGTTCACCACTTTAGGCCCTATGTGTTCGGGAAGAACAGAATGTAGGAACAGGAATACGATAGGGAGAAATCTTTGTTTAACGAGAGCTATGAGGAAGGAAGACCAATAAATATGGACGAAGTTGAGGACATTATCAATGACAGGAGGTGGCAGATTATATGGAAGACGAGAACCACTGGATTAGTTTATGTTGAGTTTAACAAGTATGGGAGGAGCAATTTCACGACGATTTGGTCGCAGACGGGCGTGAAAAACAACCAAATCTGTAAAACGTTGAATAATGCTTCCAAGCCTGGAGAAAATTGTCACCTGTGCGTTGGAAATGAAACCGTTTGGGAGAAGATCAAGCGTGATGAACACATAGGACAAGACATTAGCCCGATGCAAGCAGATGGTGGAAACCCTTATATGCGGAAACATATGTTAAAGATGGAATTACATATGTTGAATTGCATACGTTAATGTGTAAAACATCACACACTAAGCGGAGACTTGTTTTCCTACCGGCCCTCCAATATTATTTTTATTGAGCCTATTTCACATATTCGGATTTGTGATAGATTCTGGTGCTTTTAACCACCCACCGGCTCACCACCACTGTTTAGCCTTGGAGTTGTTGGAGTAGAGAATTACTTGCGGCCATTATTCTCCAAATTATCACCAACCATTCACTGCTTGGATGACGGCGGCCATGTTGGAACATATTTATCTATGCTTTATTCGATATGCGCATATAGACGAGCTTTTATTCTTTCATTTTCTGCTAGTGATCTTCTTTTGTTATTGTTTTAAATATCGAGTATTTTGTTTTCTATTCATTGTTTAATATTAGAGAGTTGATTATTTTATTTCAATTTATTCTATAAGATTAAGGTTATGATTTTTTTATAATTAAGCATCATAATTTTCTTTGTTTATTATTATTTCTTTAATTAGAGAAAGGAACCGTTTAGTTTGTATATACATTGCATTCGCTTTGTTTATATTTAATATTATTAAATTTGAGTGTCAACTGGAAAGCATATTTTCTTTAATTTTTTTCTTTTCAGCATCATTTATTTTTTTATTGTATGGTCCTCCGTCTGTTATTAAAATTGAATAAGTGATTAGATTTTTTTTACTCTTGGGAAGAAGTTGGTTATTTAGGAAAATCCCCTTACCCGTCCAGTAGGCTTACCCTTCAAAGAATCACCTCTCAATTTAGAATGTTCGTTTGATAAAGTATCTATATAATATAAATGTTCAGAAAAACCTAAATCAGGGTTTTCTTCAAGAGTATCTAACTTACAACATTTGTCACCTGCAACAACCCCTTCTGCCTTTGTGATTGAAATACACCATTGTGTATTATAAACAAGATATCCTGATTCAATGATCCAAGAGGTTTTTAATACTTCTTGTCAAACAAACGGTGGTTGCTTGAATTATAAGCTGTATGTACCGAAATTACAGAGAGATTTGACGGATATCATTTTGAACTTCCGACATCATAATTGGTATTTCTCTGATTTGGTCAAAATCAATTGGCAAAGTCTAGTCGTTTAGACAAAGGTCGTCTGTTCCAGCATATCTTATGGTGACCCGATTCCGCTGAGCAAATTGTGAGCAAGTACAAGTTCAAAAAAAGGTAACTTATAGTGTTCTACCAGCTGCTTATCCTGCCTTAAGCACCATAATCCACTTTATTAGGCATGAAAATGATTCCAATCCAATGACGGAGAAAATACTGTCGTATGGATGGCATAGTGTCTGGTGGTGATAATATTGAAATAGCCTTGGCACAAAACGACAGATTACAAATTTATTTGGATTAGGAGGATTCATGTCTTACTAATGGGCCAGAACCTCATTAGAATCTAGTCAGGCGTCTGATGACATTTGAACATTAGTCCCTCTCTAAAAGAATTAAATTACTTGCAGAAAATGAAGGCGATATATAGTGTCATGAGAGTTGGCGCTTACAGAAATCTGTTCTGTCAATAGTTTCCAATCATAGCTTCTAGCCAATATCATCTAGTTTCCTTAATCCTTAATACAGATCATCTATATGATAAACATTTTCATTTAGTATTCTAAGCTCTGCCGGCGTTCTTACAAAGGTAATGTTGAATATTTCGGTTACGTCAAGTCATAGAAAAAAAAATTAAGAAAATACCTGTCCTGCTATAAGATTGCTGCTTGATCTGTTTGCAGCCGAGGGAGTTGAGGCATCGCTCTTAGAAACTCGGAACTTAAGGGGTTATCCCTTTACCTACGCAGTAATAAGAATAGGAGTTGCATATAAAATCAGTATACATACATACAAAATTAATGGCTTCGTATGGCACTCACTGTGTTCAACTCTAGACCACCTTGTCTATTCTCAGATGACAATACTGAAGGAGAGGTACTTACTCCTGGGCGCCACGCACAGCCTCTCCCACTTAACCGAGTTCTAGTAGCTTATTTTAATGTTTTTTAATAACCTTAAGCCCTCACAGTTTTGGTGGACGTGATGTTAATTTCTAATAGAAATTTATACTGAGTGAAATCTTTAAAGTTGAAATTTTAGTTCGTAAGTGGCTATAAAGTAAGAGTTTATATAATTATTTATTTTTTGATTACAAAAATTCGTATTTTAGGGTTTTTCAGGTGTGAAAAACAAACATAAACTTTACTCTCCCATAAAAAAGTATTTTATCTCAATTGCTAGGCCAGTCGTGCTAAATTACTTCAATACTATTGGGGTACACTGGGATAATAATACATATTAATCCATTTGTTTTTGGGTGAAGACTAACATAATAATATTTTCAATTTTATTAAATATCAACAAATGTTGCTTTGTTACTGAGAGTGCTTGGGAACTTAGAAGAGGGCGGAGAAATATATCTAATCGATACTTTTCGACTTAAGTTGACTCCGTGGTAGGTAGTTGCCTTAATAATAGGAGCATTAGGGTTAGAGGTAACTACTTTGAGGTGGAGGAAAAAATTGAAAGAGGATACCCTCTGGCCTGTCCAGCCCTGTGGAAACTAGTGTTTGACTAGTTAATGGGGGGGGGGGCTAGAGAGCAGAGGGTTCCTTGCCCACGGCCTACGTCGACGACCTGGCAGTCATTGTGGCCGAGAACAGCAGAGCCAGATTGTAGATAGAAGCAGAAAGGTGTGCCGGTCTCGTAGGTGAATGGTGCGAGAGAAGGAAAATTAAGTATGGCTTAGATGCGGCAATACTTAATTTTCTATACTTATAAGAGGCTCCACTGATAGGGCTCATCTTATTACCCTACACATCCAAGGCCAGAGGATTAGACTAGGTGAGGAAGTGATGTACTTCGAGGTGAGGATAAGAAGACGATTTGACGCCACTCCTAACCTGATGTATTTAAGGGATATGGTGAACATATCACTCAATGGATTGAGCAGGATAGGGGGTGCGTTCTGGGGAATCAGGTACTCTGTTACGATTACTATTTACAAAGGCATGGTCCTGGGTATTCTGAGGTACGCATCTCCCCTGCTTGGAGCGGGGACCTCGCACAAGATCAAAAGAGGAGACTGGCTACCATACAGAGATTGGCTCTGCTGAGGGTCACGAAGACCTACAGAACGGTGTCGCGTGAGATGGTACCCCAGATTATTGGGTCTTGCAGATCTTGAAGAGACATGGTGGGTTCCGGGTAAAGCTGCAATGCTTTGGGAAGAACATCGACCCCCAATGCCACACGTAGGGCATTTCAGAGCCTCTGAAACTGCAGAGCATGTAGCGTTGGATTGCACCGCCATGGAAGGATATCGTGCCAGGTTGTTAAGGAAAATCTGGGATATTTGCCCTCGCCAAGTCGGACTTCCCCGGACTCGTCTCATGGAGGAGGAGCATTATTCCTCCGTTCATCTAAGGGTGGAAGGAGATGGTCGGCCCGACGCACTTTACGTTAGGAAGGGCTCGACGACCCGGGATTGGCGAGCCACCAATACCAGAAGATGAAGGTGAAATAGCAGATGCAGCCTGAGATCAGGAGGGCTGGACTAGGCTGCGTGCTGGAGAATGCGCTGGGCTGCACCTCGGTTGAACCCCAATAAATAAAGATTTATTGATAATATGAAATTAGTAAAATTGATAATTATTGGTAGTAGTGGCATACGTAATCCTAGCGCACTACCCCACTGCTGCCAGAAATGGCACCCTGCCGTATGCCAGAAATGGCGGGGAAGGAAGAATAAAAAAATTAAATTAAAACAAAAAATATCAACAAAATAAAAGCACAAAATTCAAAGCATGCTTCCTACACAGTGTGTCAAACAAATTTTATATCTACAAAAGCAAGTTAGTTTAATTAATTTTTTTTTTATTTTTAATTAGTTTTAAGCATCTTCAAAATCTCTGAAATGCGAATTTTTATTAAATCCAAAAAAAATTTACTTGGCCCAAAAAAAACAAATTAATTGATATAAAATAACCCTTAAATACATGCAGAACAAAGGTGATATTATACAAGTATTTCTTAAATTTTTTTTAGGGCACATTAGGGCAAAACCCCTTGGACGCTTGTGTAATATTTCTCGACCTGTAATATTTTATAATAAAGTACAAACTAATACTAATAGTTTTGTAGATTTATCTTAATTCAATTACATAGACTTGTACTTTAGTATTTTTTAATTTCTGTCATATCACTAATAGTCATCCCTATCATGAAAAAAATAAGTATTAGTATTATTACCACACTAGTTTCTACACTTGAACTATGAAGTAATACTATTAGCTTTCATTACAAAACAGGTATCACACAAAAAAAAGTTCCATTGAAATTGGTGATCCCGCGTTTTTTTTGTTTTACTTAAAGACATTATGAAAAAAAAAGTTCTTTTTGTTTGAATTAAAGACTTTATAATTATTGTACTCGCTTTGGCGGTACATATACTAAATACTTAATTGTTTTTTATAAATATACATATATTATTTTCTTTCCTGGTCTATCATGTTTTAATTTATCTATTAATTTAAAATCTATTAATTTCAATCATTACCAGCAAACTAATAACAGACTATAAAATAAATTTAATTAACAGTTATAATGTGGTGGGAACACTGAACCGGTTTGAGACCCGGTTGGGTGTAACCAAAACAACTTTAAGTTTAAACAGATTATTAAAGACTTCTATTTTATCATTTCATAAAAATACAAGGTAACCCCAACATGATTGCCTGGGCACAACAACTTATTAGCAAATTATTATCTGACCTTGAATTATATGAAAAGAAATCTTCGTTTTTACTTATAAAGATAAAATCTTTAGCCTCACCAAATGCTCGCGATGATATTATAAAACAATTACAGATTCAATGAGTAACTCAATCTATTTTACAAGTCATGCCTTCTGCTACTATCAATGATCTAGCGATCACAACAGATAAAATATTAGATGTAGCTCAACCAAAAGCTATGATATCTTCTTTACATGGTACGAAAATAAACGATTCACTTCGCGCTCTAATTTCGACAGCAAGCCTCCCGTCAATCATCTCCAAGTTCACGCGTACGCTCACCTCCAAACTAGTGTAAACTTAACGGTATGTCCTGGTATCGCCGCAATTATGGAAACCGAGTGAAGAATTTTGTGCCTCCTTGTTTTAGCAAAAACTAATAAACCAACGGTGAGCGGTTCCCTGCAACCTGTCACAGTTTATTTCTTACCGACACGAAGACAAAATACCGTTTTCTCATCGTCAAAGGTTTTCAACGTTTCATTCTCCCACCGCTGCCATCGGATTCCAAGAACGTTATTCAGCTACAATGTTTAGCAGTTAACAACACACACAAAATCTTCAATTGAATAAACATTTTACACGGTCGTAGAATATTATGGCTACACAAAAAAATGACAAATACCCACAAAAAGGGGGTCAGAAGGAAGTACCTACCGCAGATGCGCCACTCAACGAGTTACAGATTGATACGTTCACATGGAGAGGATATGTCATGGGTGACAATCATTATTCTTATCAGTAAGGCAGCGATGGCGTTGGTGCTGGGCTACAGAGTTAAACGCTCTCTAATTTAATTGTGGTTCCAATTCTACAAATATGAACTATCACTCACGAAATACTAAAAAAAACTTTATTGGTATAATACAAACAAGAATGTTTACATAACTAGTGCTACTGAGCTAATGACACGTACTGTAATGCTAGCTAGACTAAGTAGGGAGACATATATATAGTGGTGGGGGATTAGTGCTGATGCTACATTAAATTTGGTGGTGATCGGAGGATAACTCCTCCCAACCGAAGAATGAAGCTTCCTAGCCAATGATTGGATGAGAATGTGTCCAAGGGTTGAAGGGCTGTGGCTGTGGAACTTCTGCTGTTGGTTTGTTGATGCTAAAGACTTTCCTAATTTGAAAATACTTGAGGTATATATGATAAAAGAATAAATAAAGTACAATAATTGAGAAAATTATTTGCAATATTGCAGGTATATACATATGATGATCCCATGATAAGCTATCTAATTCTATATTGGAAGTTTCTATATATTCTAAATTACGAAAAGATATATTTGAATGAGTATAAATAAAGATTTCATATGAATATGACATAGGTAATATACTAATATCCTAATTTCTAGTAATATTTACAAAAGAGTCTTTATTTCCTAATTTTAGTACACAACTTTTAGGTATAGGAATAGGTAATGTAGTATTAGGTTGTGGGTATAAAACATTTTGGTTATATAAAATATATACATCAATATCTTCTATTTATCTAATAAAAGGTTCTTCATTATTAATAGTAGTAGTTTTACAAGAGGTAATATTATTTTTGATAACTTGATTAATACAAGAGTTTTTATTTTGTAAAACATTTGTACACTAATAATTTGTTTTTATATAAGTACAATTTCCGGTAAAAGCTTGGTTGTGAGACAATAAAATTAAGTGATTGGGTACAACTGTTGTTACAAGATTGTTTTGGTGTACTGATGGAACTGATAACAAGTACAATGTTTAAAGTTTTCTAGTTTCTTTTGGGATTGATAAAATATGGTGAATTGTACCATTTCTTATAGCATAGTGGATTTTGCTAGTTAACCATAAAGTTTCCAAATCTTTACTTATAAATTTTTGTTTTAGGTCTGTATGTTTAATAATGTCAGCGTGTGGTATGCCAAGTCTACACATCTCCAGAGAATTTTCTATATCAAGAATTCGAATTGTTATATAATTAATAATTGAATAGAGTTCTTCTAAGTGTATCTTGTATTTGTTTTTGTCAATTTGTGTTATGACTTCGTTTAATTTTTTATTATTATTATTTATGATTTGTATATCTTCATTAAATTTGGAAATCGTTTTCTTGTTGATTGTGAGTTCGTTAATTAAGTTGTTTTGTATAGTATTATCGTTATGTTCAAGATTTTCAATAATGTTGTCATACCTTTCCTTATCGGAAGCATCCTTATTACCAGTTAACCATTTGATAGCAGAACCGAGACCATTAATAAGTTTATTTTTTGTTTATTTCTGTTATTTGACGTTAAAGATTCGATTTTATCTTCTAAGTACAGAATTTGTTGAAGTGTCAAGTTATAAATAGATTCTTTAGCTGGGAAATGTATTAAACCCTGTTTAATAGTTTGTATATTGTCAATTAAATCAAAGAAATGTAAGTAGTGAATTACTGTGTCGTAATATTCTAAGACAAAAGAGTCAGCGAGCTTAAAAGTCATTAAACCTCCAGAATGTGTCACGTCATGCCGTGTACGGGGCTTCGGGGTTTCTAAGCCCGACTAGGGGTTCCTCGTACAGGTATTATATTGAAATTTATTCATATATTAATGTATTTATATTATTTATTTATATTATGTATATATATTCATTTGTATTATGTATCTCTATCGGTTCCTGATGGGAACTGACTGAAAATGGATGCGCTATATTTCATTCAACCACTAGCACCATCTGGCTGGACCCCCCCCCTCGCCGTGGTATGGTAGATATGAATATCATAATTAATGATTGGAGTTCCTTTCCAACGGTATCGTGTTCACCAATTTACTATGCTATTATATATGAGGTGGCATGCAGGGATTATTAATTATAAAGTAAAGCCTTTGTTACATCTTTTATATTTACAATTATATATACATTATCTAGAATACTATTATGAGAGAGCATGGTGGACTTGTATCCTTATACTTTAATTATAAGATAATGAATTGAGAAGTACCAGTTGGGATATTTGATATTTATACTGGCTCTAAGTTATTAATTCTATCCTTGCTAATCAAATAACAACAGAAAAGGTCTTACTTGTTTCGGTACATCTTCGCCTCTTGGCTGCCGCTCTCTCTTCCTCCGGCCTGTCTCTTCCGTCCGGCTCTCTCAGACTATGTCCCTCTCATTCTCAGCTTCCCTCAGACTCTGTCAACTCCGACTCCGACTGTATTCAACGGTGAGCACCTTCAAACTCCCCTTGAGGGTCTCCACCAAACTCTGTGTCTTCCCCAACTCCGGGTGTGACTGTGTCCTCTACTCTTACTGTGTTCAACCCCTGACTGTCCCCAATTTCTTTCCTTTCGCCCCTTTTGTTCCTTTTCTCCCACTCCTTCTGACTCCTCCATCTTTTGATTTCTGTCCTTTGATTGATTCCTCTATTTTCAGAGGGGGTGAGAAGGTCCAATGACCTTCGACGAAAGTCGGTCTTTTTTCCTACCTTTCATCTTTAAAAGTTTCTTCTTTGAAGAAAGCCGGCTTCTGACGGCTTATTGTATTTTTCCTGAGGTTTTTAGAGAGGCCCCGTGTGAGATAAGGGGTGTTTATTTGTTATCAATTACGGCGGCTATTTCTCTGTACTTTCTAATATCTTAACTGGCCACGTGCAAGATAAGGGCTGTTTGTTTGTTTAACTCTGCCTACACGGTTGACCGTGTCCCAGAGGGTGCATACCCTTATATATCTTTGTACATTTCTTTAGATCTGTTGCCGACGGATTTTTGCCTAGGTCCGGCGGTATCTTTGGCATGCCGACAAAAGAAATTATTTTAAGTTAAAAAACTCCAGCTGGTGCCTCTCATACATATCAGTCAGTTAGTTGATAAGCTACCGTCGGAGTCACTATCAGCAGTGTCCAGATCAACAACTGGTCCAATATCATCTGTAAGCAAAACACATGTCTTCTCACGATCCTTTCTAGGTCTCCTTACGTTGTTACTATGTGCATGCACTATTTTTTCTTGTCTATAAAGGTACATACTGGCTTATAGAAGCTTTCATCTTTTGTCCTAACACGCCGTATTTCGGGTGGGTCTTCTCGATTTTGATTTAAGCGTTGGGTGCGTTTTTCTTTTTCATCCGAAATTTGTCTATGAGCTAATTTATGGATTACATTTAATTTATCATGATATTTTTGTACAAGATTTTCCTTAATTATTTGTTCATTCCGGTCTGGATCAATAATTTTTCCGATGGTAATTTCATTTGGTGTTAATTTTAGATTTTTATTTCGTGAATATACTAAAAAAACTTTATTGGTATAATACAAACAAGAATGTTTACATAACAAGTGCTACTGAGCTAATGGCACGTACTCTAATGCTAGCTAGACTAAGTAGGGAGACATATATATAGTGGTGGGGGATTAGTGCTGATGCTACATTAAATTTGGTGGTGGTCCGGGGATAACTTATGAAGACTGCATTTCGTCGGATGGAGGCCGCGAATATGACAATTCCACGATAAGAACGGAAATGAAAGACCTCGATGTGACGTGACATCTAAAGATACCAGGACACCATAAGAGTAGAGGGAGTATAGACTGGTTTCAGTGATCATCGTAGACAATACTAGATAGACAAGGAACTGGATATGGTAAAGCCAAAGGCGATTGCGGCGTAAAATCAATCAATACATACCGTTACAGGATTTTTATCATTCAACATTTTTTGAGGTCACCGGTAGGACTATAAAAGCACGATTGCTGACGGAGGGGAAATACACACTAACCATGTTGAAATAGCTATGAGAGAAAGTCCGGGGTAGAATTGAGAGGGAAAAAACAAGGAGGGTAGTGCGGGGAAATTTTAACGTCACGGACATGATGGCGTCACGGTGGTGAAAATCGGGACGATTGTGTGTAGAAAACTAGTGTCTGATTGGGGCCAGGAAATACAACGATACGATGATGGTGATAACCATTAGAGAACACAATTTTTCACTAATGAGAATATTAGAGAATCCAAGAATGGTTCATATCGAACAATTGAAACTTCCACTGGCAAAAACACCAACGAAAGAGTAATCTGGAGTATCCTCTTCTCAATCTTTCTTGTTATTCTTTCTTTTTTGTTACCATTATTGGCACCAAGTTCGCAAAAGTGATTCAAGTGTGGTTCAATAGATGCATTATTGCATTGGGAATTATAAGAATTATATTTTGTTTTGTTGTAATTTTTATTCCTTATTCTACTGTTTTTTTTGTTGTTGTTTTTTTTTTCTAATTTTCTATCTTCGTAATCTAGTTTTAAGTTGTGTCTGTATAAGGTAGGCAGAGAAGGAGTTAACTTTCATTAAAAAAAAATATATATATATATATATATTGTTATCACATTATTATTGAAATTGTGTTTTATATTTGTGCATTTTATGGACAGTTTACAGGAAATGTCTAGAAACTGGCAGGGGTGGGGGAGGAAGAAGTTACTGCCTGTCAGCTGACAGAGGGCCATATTAACTTCTATTCCGCTCATGTTCAGAGGAGGACAGGAACCAACAGAGAGTCTTTCACTTGAACTCCTTTATCTCTTTTTTTTTTTTTTTACATTTTGCTCTCAACAGAGCTTACGTTATATATACTTGTGTGTATTTTTTTTTTTGGTTGATTAAAGATATATTAATAATAAATTTTGATTTTTGACGAAATATTCAAATATATGAAATCGATTCAGATTTAAAGTAGGGCTAAAATAAAGCTAAATTCTTTTTCTACAAAAAGTATATCATAGTTAGAAAACTAAGACATATATAATACAAAATAGCTATGTTTATTTTAAACATTCCTATATATAAGTTAAACATGGATCTAGTAACCAATGATCACGGCTAGAAGTTCAATTATCGTGATCTTGCATCACAAATGGAATAAGCCCATCTCAGGTGGAAGCCGGTTATTTTCCATTTTAGTACATTTTATATTGTATAAAAAATACGATAACTACTTTCTTTTAACAATTATATTTCAGAAGCTATATTATCTTTAGGAAGTTTTACATAAAGGCAAACAATGTATTTATTTCATATGAGTTATTTTTTATTTATTTTTTTTTTTTTTAACATTTGTCTGAATATAATTTCTTTTAAACCAATTTCAGATTTAACTTAATTGAAAGAATATCACTTTCAAGAATGTAGTGCTTACGAATTTGACAAAATATGTTAATATGTATTTTATATTTGATTTTATGTACAGTACCTGCTCTACAGATCTGTATTATATTTTAGAAATAGTTTTAATAAACATAAAATTATTCTTGTTTATGCTTGTGAGTCAGAAACAATGTAAATTATTTTTAAATCCATTCTTGATCTCCCTGTCGACAGATTGTTCTTTAATTAGTGATTTAAATAATACCCTATACCAATCTAGGCAAGAAGCTAGCTCAAGTAAGTACTAAAGAGATCTCTAATTGGAGAACCTAACTTTGAAAACTGCTACTGTGAAAAGGTATGCAATAAATCCAACTTAACTAATTTATTGAGTAGTAAAGTTTTAGAATCAAATATTATTGTCATGTTGAATGTTAGATTGCTGAATAGCAGGACTAAATGGGTTTAATAGTACGTTATCAATAGCCAACACAAAATAACTTAAAGGAAAACGGTGTATCTAATCCAGTAATTATAATCGTAGAAATAAAATAACTGGGATATGTGGAGCTGGCGAATCTTAAATATTATTTTATTTCGAATAAAGAAAATATATGTTTTGGTATATTTTTCCCGAGAAAAATTCAGTTTCAAAAATACAGTTAGGGTTAAGTTGTTTAAATGAAAAACGTTCTTATTGTGAGATGATAACATTGAAGAAGGAAAGGTTCGAAAGGAGGTTACTTGTTGTGTGGGTTATTGTTTTGAATTAACAAGGGAAATACGATCGAGCCGTGAAAGGTGTTTTTACATTATTTTATATGTTTCAATGACTTACGATAAACTTTTAGTTATTAACGGGTTGTTAAAGACTTTTTATTTGTCGTGAAGAAAAGCTGCTCAACATAGGTGAAGTCTGATTTAAAACATCAGTTCTCTATTAAGTAATGTTTTATTTATTGGTTAAATGAAAATAAAAAATGGTGTATAGATTAAAATCATTTATACTTAAGACAACCATTTGTGAATTTTTAATTTGAAATTTAATGTCTTTTCCTTCATTTAGAACAAGATCTGGACATTCTTTATTAAAAAATAAATTTTATAGGTCCAGTAGATCGATGATGGGTGTTCATTATTCCAGAAGGGGTTTCCCGATTCGGTATCTAACAAGTTTATTGGGACAAAAGCACTTATGAATAGATACTCATCAGTATTTTTATCATCAATAAATCTTTGTTTGTAGATGCTATGACCACCACTCCCGTCAAACCCCCATTTTCGAATCAAAGTTACATTAGTATTTTTATTGATTTTCACTAATTTTGAAATACTTTCTACAATTTCACTTAAACGTCTTGAAGTTTAACTGATGCTGCCAATTCCGGCACGGTCAGATTCTCCACTCAAGTTGAGTGTTTGCGGCTTTAGCGCACTTGCTCAGCCTCCACTGACTCACTATCAGTGATGCGGCAAGAGGGATGCACTGGGATCTTTTGAGCTCAGCTTTACCCCTCATACGTGGGGGTTAGAGTGGGCTCAGGGATTCTTGTATATTAGAGTGTAAATGTTACTAAAGACTATATTATTTTATCATTATGTTATTTTATTTATTTATTTTTCATGCCGATAGTTTGATTATGTTCATTTTGTTTATTCTTCTGTTTGTATATATTTTAAGAGATTTTTTTTTTTCATTCATTTATTTAATTTTGTTTTAGTATGTATGAGATCATTCATCACTATTACCTATTGCCCACAACTGTGTGGCAGATTGTAATATCTATCAATAAATAAAAAGTATTAGTAAAAAAAATTATCATTCATTTATTATGCTAATTCCAGCACGTTCAAATTTTCTGGTAAATAACATTGTTTAGTTGTATTTACCATGTATAAGCTGAGGAAGCAATCTTTATGTATGGCATTCAACACATTTCTCAATACTTCCTCTCCGGAAGGTCTAAATCATATAATAACGCTAGGGCTTGGGTAGGTGTTAAACAATCGTAATCGGTGCCTTCTACGTGGACGGCTTGTGATGGCGTTGATGCCGTAAAATCAAGTTCATCGGGTGTGTAACCTTTAACGAGAAACATCTCGCCTTATTTTTTTTCGTAGTCGGCCACATGTAGAAATTTCAACAGAGGATGTTTTGTTTTCAAATTTTTCGTCAATATAATGTGGCAATAAAAAAAGGAAATCGAGCCAATTTTTATTTTGGGAAATAAATTGTTTCAAAATTCGGCGGCAGCTTTCCCATTTGTTTTAGTTGCCACACAGCCAAAGCTTGCAAAACTTTTTGATTGACTTGACGAAAACCTCGTCAGAGCTATTTTCTAAGTAGAAATATTCTGTTTAAAATTTCATGATTACTTCTTTCTTTCGCTCGGTAGGGGTGGAACGCGAAATATTGGTAACATTGGCATTTGTTTTGGAATTTTCTGAAAAAATATAAAAATAAAAAAAACATGCAAATATATGCAAACTTTTTTTTTTTTAATTTGATTCAAGACAGCCCAACAAATAATTCTACACCTAAATCTCAAAAACAGCTTTAGCTTTTTTTAAAAAGTCATTTTAAATTAGGAAAAAATGAAATTTCGTGATATTTGTTTGAATTAAGATTTTATTTATTAAACTTTCCCATTTTTTACGGTATTAAATGTATTTAAACTGTATATAAAACTTTATTAAGCATGCCTAGGCTCTTAGATTCTATGACTATAGGTGTTTAATGTTTCCAAAAGAAGAGGCGCAGTAAGTGAAACAAATTTATTGAAACTGATAATGTGGTTACCTCAAAAGGAATTAATTCCTAGAGTTTAACCTTTATATGACCTCAAAGAAAAATGTAAACAGTTTAATATATGTATATATCAGTATTCTAAGGATTAGTTTGAAAATCCCAATAGTAAATTACTCGTAAAAAAATATTTTGATTTTTGTCCATTGAACGATGCACTGTGCGTTGGTTAAAAAATTCATTTGTGTGGCATCTACGAAGAATCAATCGTCGTTTAATCATTGTCAACCTTAGATTTCAAATATAATTTTAGATTTTCCATCCTCTCCATTTTTAGGACCTATCACATTCCTAATTATTCCCCTCAGTGTGTTGTTATTAACCTCCCTGGGGTGCTTATTTGCGATATGAGTTCCGGGTCCTCTTTCACCCTTAAAAGACAGTCCACAGATTTGGCAAACCTTATCCTGAGGGCGTGGACCTTTGTCTTGTTGTCCGCCACCTGACTCGGTGATGCTGCCTTGGAATTTCGGTGGACGAGGAAAAACATCTTCTATGAAAATAGTCTTTCCTAAAACTACCTTGTCTACATCAGGCCATTATAATTTTACCAAGTCCCTTTCACCACCCTCCGCAGTAGCCACAGACATCAAAGAGGCAATAACTGCCTCTTGAACTGTCCCTCCAGTACTCAGAACCCATACCGTCTGACCCATTTCTATCTTTTTTTTTTTTTATTTCATATTCAACTTCGTTTGTTTTTATCCTTTCTAAGTTTTCCCTCTTTCCTTTTTTTGTTATCCAAGATTACCCAACACATTCATGGTTAAAATAAATCACTAAAACACAGTTAAAATTCATAAATTTAAAAATAAATAATTGCCGTGTACGGGGCTTCGGGGGTTCAAAATTTGACTAGGGGTTCCCCATACACGTATTATATTGAAATTTATTCATGTATTTATATTTATATATTTATATTCTATGTATTTATATTATGTATTTCTATTGTGTATCTCTATCGGTTCCTGACGGGAACCGACTGAAAAAGAATGCGCTATATTTAATTCAAACACTAGAGACCATAGACTCCCTCACCATGGTATGCTAGATATGAATATCTATAATTAAACATTGGAGTGCTTTTCCAACGGTATCGCGTTTACTAATTTACTATGCTATTATATATGAGGTGGCATGCAGGGATTCTTAATTATAAAGTAAAGTCTTTGTTACATATTTTATATTTACTATCTTAAGTTTTCCACTGTCCTCCGACCTTCAAGTCTTGTCCTTTCGCCTTCCAGTGTTCTCTTCCCGTTCCTTCTGCTCCTTTTTGCTTATTTTCTCCCCTCTCCTTCTGACTCCTCCCCCTTTTGATTTCTGTTCTTCTGATTGGTTTTCCATGTGTTCCCACTTTTTTTTTCTACCCTTCAGAGGGGGTGGGAAGGTCCAATGACCTTCCACGAAAGTCGGTCTTTTTCCTCCCTTTCATGTTTAAATTAAGGCGGCTTTCTTCTTTAAAAGAACTCGCTGTACTTTTCTCTTTGTTAGATAAACATGCCTCTTATAAAACTATAATTTTTAAACAAAAACCCTCACCATGGCTTACACCAGAAATAAAAAATCTCATTAAGATTAGAAATCGCCTTATAAGAAGTTATCAAATCTCGAAAAATCCTCAAACACTGTTACAGTTTAAACTAAATCGAAATAAACTGACTTCACTCATCCGAAAAAAATTTGGAAAAATATTCGTACTCTTAGTCTAATTAAAAATCGGGACGTTTTATCATTAGCTGTCTCGAAATCCGAACTAAATCAATTTTTCGTTAACCCTTTGTCGAAACCTTTCTCTTCATTTTCAGATTCGCTTCATATGAGAAATGAGTTCAGTCCTGATGATTTTTTCTTCTCCCATGTCGGATTGGATATATTTCTTAAAAACTTTCATAAATCGAATATGCACTCTTCTGGGATTGATAAGCTACCATTAAAATATGTCAAATTATTCCTTCCACACTTAATTCCAACTCTCTTGAACATTTTTGATTTTTTCTTACAATCTTCATATTTTCCATCACTTTGGAAAACGGTTTTGATTACTCCACTTCCTAAAAATTCAAATTCTAGTAATGTTGAACACTATAGACCCATTGCAAAATTATGTTCTTTGTCCAAGGTTCTCGAACGCATTGTGTATGACCAAATGGTACAGTTCTTAAATTCTAATGATCTGTTTGATAAATACCAGTCTGGCTTTCTATCAGGGCATAGTACTCAAACTGCATTATTAAGGTTGACTGAGGACATTAGGCTCGCGATGGATAGACGACAAGTAACAATTTTGGTATCTTTTGATTTTAAAAAAGCTTTTGACCTAGTAGACCATACCATTTTATTGCAAATTTTAAGAAACAAGTTCAAATTTTCTCATAGTGCAGTACTCTGGTTTGAATCTTATCTGAAAAATAGAACTCAAGCAGTGATAGATAGTGATGGATCCGTCTCAGAATTTCTACCAATCGTTTCGGGAGTTCCTCAAGGCTCAGTCCTGGGACCATTACTCTTTCTTTTATACGTATCGGATATCTCATCGATACTTAAATCGTGTAAATATCACATATACGCCGATGATATTATCATTTATATGTCATCGAGTCCTGATAATTTTAACGAATCCATAGAAAAAATAAATCAAGATGTAAGAGAAATATTTGCCTGGTCAGTAAACCTAAAACTCACTTTGAACCCATTAAAGACAAAAGCAATAATTTTTGGTAGCAAATTTTATGTAAAACCATAAAACCAAAAATATTTTTTCGATAATTTAACTTCGTGTACGGAACCACAAAAACTTTGGAAAAATATTTGTACTCTTGGTCTAATTAAAAATCTCTCTCTCTACCATCGACCGGTTAGTTCGACCTTCATAGCTCTCTCTGTCACCTTTGTATTACAGGGATGGCTCACTAGGTGAAAAGCCAGAATCTACCCTATACAATTGATGAAATTCGTAGAGCTATTTCATCCTGCAGAATATGTTCAGAAATAAAACCTCGTTTCTATTACAAACAGAACACCCTCATTAAAGCAACAAGTCCATTTGAAAGGTTTAGTGTTGAGTTTAAAGGCCCATTACGAACACTCCACAGAAATATTTACTAACGGTAGTCCAAGAATTTCCGAAGTTCCCTTTAGCTATACCTTGCACTAACTTAACATCTACTACAGTTATTTAGGCCCTAAACCAAATCTTTACCCTATTTGGATACCCAACATACATTCACACAGATAGAGGAATATCTTTCTTATCCCAAGAACATTAAGATTTTCTTCATTCAAATGGGGTTGCAACCAGTAAAGCAAAATTTAGTTGTCTTAAAATTTTAATTTGTTGCAGATGTTATTTCTCTGACTATATAAAAAAAAAAAATAACACATAATTCTGAAGACTTCTTGTGGCAAAAGAATCAACTTAAATCTATTGAAAGACTGTAATGAAATATCTTAATACCTTAATATCATATGTTTTAGTTTTTCTTAATCCGTTTGTAATTAGTACTACCTTATGTTTTGATTTGTGTTAACTTTTCAGTTAGTTTAATTATGTGTTTAATAAAGCCTTATTTCCAGTTCCTGAAAAGGATTATTTATTACAAATTTTATCTATATCGTTATCTTACTTCACCTTATATGAGAACAGAAATCAGTAGCTTAGTATGATCTTGAAAAAATAAACCTATATTCAAATTGATAATTATTAAATTTTCGAACCGTTCTATACTTCATTTTCGTATCAATAAATATGAATATGCCCGATTAAATAATATAGAAACAATATTCATTTCTAGTGGTGAAACTGGATATAAAATTATGTAAACTTTTGTAAAATTAGATATTAAAGCGTATTACAATTAGAAATCTTTACAATTTTAATCATTCTAAACTCTAATAAAATTAACAAACAAATATCGAAATTTAATATAAGCTAAAATATAGGCAGTATAAAAGTTCATAATATATATAAGTAATAAACCTTAAATGCAATTAATTAATCTTAATTTAATAATTTACTAAGTTATTCACGGGGGCAATACTTTTGCTGAGCATATTTATATCTATCGATTGGGTAAAATAAAATATTAAAACCATTTATTTTCATCTTCAATTTCTTATAAAATTCGTTCATATTTACATATATGCAAATACCGCTATTCGTACTACTTTTAATTTTTGAGCTAGGCTCTTTTCGCGCGATTTAAACAATTTAAACATCAGTGAAGACTAAAATGACTTTATTCTTACATATTTACAAGTACTACATGTTACTCTTACTCTTAACTCTTACTGTTGCTGTGACTGTGTCTCTCTGTGTTAGCTATCTAGTGTTAGGAAATATATATGTACACTTGAGAAGAGGGGGTAGGAAGAATAATGAAATAGGAGAAGGGGTTTGGACCAATCAGATAATTTCAAGAGACTAGGCGGGGCCTAGAGAGCCTATGAAATTAGAAGTAAATATCTGGGAGGGGGAAAAAGGCGTGACTAGAAGCAGGGAGTCAGGCTTCTAAGAAATTGGGGTAAGAGTTGAGGATATCATGAACTTGTGAGAACTAACTTCCATGTGTTAAACATAAAATAGTTAGACTGATGCAAGTCCATTGTGAGATGACAGCTTGTTCCTGCCTAAGTGTCAGCCCTTGCTATTGATATAGGATACTAAGGGTTTGAAAGGGCTGTTAGATGGGTCTCAGGAGCCTTCTTAGAACCTAGTCGTTTTTATTGGGTTCCTTTTTCTATAAAAAATTTTAAGAGAATGTGGACATATGAAACCATATGTCAAAAGGGACATAGGTTCAGTTGGGCAAGGGGCAATTGTTTAAATTTATAATACGGGTTCCTTAACTCGCGCGCGCTCACACAAGGCGAAGTACTTGGAAGACGGTACCGTCATCGCTAACCAGGCTATTGCTACTGTCCGAAGTTGGTTTTCTTCGGTAGGCCTATAACTTGCAGATCACAAGACCGAGACTCTCCGAGTAACTAGCAGGAAGCAATTTGAGTCCATCACTGTCACGGTATTATTCACGAAATTCCTTCCCAGTCTTGCTTAAAATACTATGCAACGGTCGATGCACGTCTCCGCTTCAATTTTCACACGGAATACATCAGCGCCAAATCTGCTAAAGCAGCATCCTTAGTGTCACGCCTTTTGCCAAACGTTGGAGGTCCTAGAGAAAGTCGAAAAAGGCTTCTTGCTACTGTTGTCTCCTCAATGATGTTATATGCAGCTCCAATTTGGAAAGTAGCAATGGTTACCAAATCATATAGTAGACAGATGGTTTCCATTTATCGTTTATTAGTTTCCTTAAGGATAGTAAATGCTTTTCGGACTGTTTCCAATGAGGCGGTGTGCGTGATAACAACACTCACACTTTGCATCTCCATCGTGCAAGACATGGTTATTTGGACTGTCCCCATAAAAGGTCTATTTTCGTTGTATACTCGGATTCAAGATTTTTCATCGGATTCACTATCGCAATACTTTCCCTTACAATAACGTAACATAAGTATAAGGGAAAATGATTTACGTTCTTGAAGAAATGTCTTAATCAAATTCAAACATAAAAGAAACAATGAATTTTTATGGAGTTCAGGAAAAAGATACATGTTCCAGAATCCAATCACTCCAACAACAACTCACAGTGCACAACATAGTATACAGTATGAAAAAACATTCCAAAAAAGAAAAATGATAATAATATTTAGGGATATATTTAATACACAGGAAATTGGGAGAATGTCAATTCAAAACCTAACTCTACTCTCATAAATAAGCATCTACTTTTCAATTTAAATATAAAGTATAAATATCATTGGTACAATAGCAATATGACTACGTACAAATAACATACAGTTAATTAATAAATCTTGTTACATTATTAAAAATAAATTTAATGGAAATGAAAATATAAATATTTTTTTGATTACATTTGATTCTAATAAAAATTAATTAAAACGATATAGTAATTATAATTTAGAATAAGAGTTCACACACGCACATACTCACCCCTCTTAAAAAGAGACTGGACGCATCCCATGAGGAGCCTCCGTCTGACTGGGGCCGGGGGGCGGAGGGGCCAAGGCGGTAGTGGGGACTGGGGGGACGGGGGGGGGTGACAGGGAGTGGAGAGGGGGCGCGCATGGCCAACCTGTTGCCGCCCCCTCCACTCACGCCTAATATTGATTTTCACTGATCAACACTTCACGAACCGCGCCCGGTTGGCGCTTTAGGTATCGTCCGAATCCTCCTTATCTCTATATAAACATTTATATATTTGATAGTAAATATTTAGTCCTTAAAAATTAAGATTACTCGGTGTTATTGAGTGTTATTTTCGACACCCTCAATCTAATAAAATCATTTTGATAGCTCCCCTCAGAAATATAATGTCTATATTTGATAAAAAGATCTTGAGTATATCTGAGGTTTGCTAAATTTTTTATGTTCTTAATAAGCCATAATAATCATCTACGTAGGCATTAATAGTTGTAATCAATGTATATGTTTTGTTCAATGTAAATATTTTTTTCATTTTGCATACAGAAGTATTGACGAAAAAACATCAATTTGCAAAAGAAAATTTGATAAATACTTATGGTTTTATCAAATTGGCCGGTCAGTATACCAATTCCCATACCTGTTTGGTTATTATACATAATGTTTTCATTTATATGTATACGAAGGTGCATAAAATAAACATGTTATGGATTTCAAGATAGCGCGTCCGTGTTTTGAATATTTCATTTTCTGATTTCTTACATATGGTTCCTTTCCAAATTTCCGGAGGTGTAGAAAATGAAAAAATAAATAAATACCAACATGAGATCTTGGATCGCTTAATTATTAATTTTAACTGTTTTGATTTCAGCGACATTAAAATGTTTAACTCATGATTGAAAATGTGATGGCATTTTAATTAATAACACTTGGAAAAGTTATTAAAGAATCCGAATCTGTTAAGAATTCGAAAAATTAAATTAAATTGAAACAGGAGCGTGTGGTCTTAAAATTTAAAAGAGACTCTTATAGGTTGGAAATCCGAAAAGTGAAAATTAATCTATACACGAGCGCAAGAGTTGGGAAAAAGTATAATGTTTTTCAAAAGAAAATGTTCATTTGGTATGGTTCTAAATGATCTTTTTTGAAAAAGTTCTTTCGATAAAAGATCTTGCTGAACTTTTATATTAAAACTTATTTGTAAAAGTCCTCATTAAACCAAAACTTTTTGAAAAAAAAATCCGCATCTGTTACGAACCTGAACCTTGCTGAACGTTATATTTGGTATTGTTTGGGATAGTTATTTTGCTCAATGAAGGAGCACGAATACGTAATGGCCAGTCAGTGTGATAAAATACGATGTAAAATATAAAATTTATCACCTTGTCCATTTTATATAGGCGTTATCCATTCTGTATAATGTACGGACTAGAGATGCGACATCGATGTTTAAAAAAAAATCGACAAAAAAAATCGATGTTTTTCAACATCAATGTTTTTTTTAACCATTTCAGTAAAATACGCATCCTCCGGCCAGTCAGAAGTGCTTTTTCAATCAACCAATAAGCCATGGACCCCAAAAAACATCAATGTTTTAAAATATCGTTGCTTACAATACATTACCCAATAAACATCTATGTTTTTGAACAACTATTTCAGAAACATAAGGTTTGTTCCAACGATCACGCATTCTACGGCCTGTCAGAAGTGGGTTTTGAAACTAAGAATCCGACATCGACTACAATAAACATCGATGTTTTTAAAATATCGTTGCTTACAATACATTACCCAAAATACATCGATGTTTTTGAACATCTATTTGAGTAACATAAGGTCTGCTCGAACGGTCACGTATTCTACGGCCTATCGGAAGTGGTTTTGAAACTAAGAATCCGACTTCGACAACAAAAAACATCGATGTTTTAAAATATCGTTACTTACAAAACATTACCCAAAATACATCGATGTTTGAAAATATTGTTGGTTACAATAC
>NW_027105483.1:0-5785 GCF_000696795.3 Halyomorpha halys | reverse complement strand
ATGGTAGTCGTTGGAACAGACCTTATGTTCCTTCAATAGTTGTTTAGAAACATCGATGTTTTTTCGGTAATGTATTGTAAGCAAATTTTTTGTTTTCATTTAGTTACTTTTGGAAAAAAAAAAAAATGAAAAATTGGGACAAACGTAAAATATCGATGTTAAAAAAATATCGGCTTAAAAACATCGATGTCGCATCCCTAGTACGGACTTTGACCATAACATGCATAATTAATAATGTACGAATAATCATATAACTGTACATTTGCTTCTTAGAAGTATCGGATATTTCTAAAGCCAACAATAATTTCTACTTGAATGTTTTATCAACCTTAGCCCGGTATAAGACTTTGTGAAAACTTAACCAGCCCCCCCCCCCATCGTAGCTATAGAATGGTTATCAAATAAGCATTTAAAATTTACCCAATTCATACCTTAGACAACATACTTTGCTTTGTAGGTGTAACCTAGTATTAATTACAGCAAAAGATTATTTTTTTTTTAATGTTTTTAAGTTTGATGCAAAAAAGGTGGATCTTTTTTTGTTTTAGCTTATAATTAACATTTCTTTTAGTTTATTGAAATAATATTGTGCAGTAATTTTTTTACATTTCGCGATTTCATTTTGGTTTAATAAATTGTAAATTCATATTCCTTTTCTAAGAAAAAAATAAATAAATAAAAAGGGTGCTTTAAGTTTATTTTTCGATTTTATCTTTTCAATGTCCAATGTCCATTATCAGTACCTTTTACAGTAATGGTCTTATGATCAATAAAAAAAGAAAATGGTTGTTTCCTCAGTGTAAACCTCTCCACTAGTAGTTTTAATTACTGCTGATATTGTTGTCTAATGGCAGAGTTGGACAAAAGTTAGCTATAACTAACAACTAAAAATTTCTAAAATATGGTGGTTTTAAAAGTTATTGGAAGAAGACAGTTGACCGTATGAAGTAGATTGGAGGAAAATAGTCCGGGTTAATTAACATTAACATTTTAGAATTAAGAGAACATTAGAAATAAAAAACATTGTTCAAACCAATTGTTAAGTAGATAAAGTACATGAAAAAAAAAACTAAAAATAATAACAATATGAGGAAATATAGTTTGTAGACTGGAGACAAGTTGCTAATTTAACCAGATGGGATATAAGTTCACAATATAGATCTAGACACAAAATTGTAGGAGACTACTCATTAAAACTAGTTTTAAATATGGTAGAGAGGTAGACGTATAAGGTACAACAGATAAGTGGAGTAGATAGGTATAGGTATAGGCGTTTCAAAATGAGATTTTCGAGGATTTTTTTTGCCCATGATTGATAATAGTGAGATAGGACGGTAGGAGGATGGGTATTCTGGTGGCTTTTGGGGTTTGGGACTCAGTTTAACTATAGATAATTTCCATGGGTCAGGAAAATATGAGGAACGAGGATGGCTTTCCGAGGAAGAGGTCTTAGGATGTGGGATGTTATTAGGTCGTGTCCAGGAGCTTTGCGAGTAGGTAATCTAAGAATGATACTAGATATCTCTGAAGGATGAAATCCTTTAGGTAGGAGGATCATTTGGAGCGGAATATTTAGTTCTGCTTTATATTAGGTTCTGACAGAGGGAAAGAGCTGCAGAGGTATGAGGGTCCATTCAGAGTAATTGTGATAAGAGAGCATAATTTTGTCACTATTGAGAGCTTAAAGGAACGAATAAAGAAACGCACGGTTCATATCGAACCATTAAAGCTTCCTACGACGGCAGTATAAGTCTTAGAGTATCTCTCAATCAGTCAAGAGATCAACTGAGTACTTCTCAATACATATTATTTAAACAGTCACCTGAATACTTTTCTGCTAATTTTATTTTCACCGTCACTTTATTTTGTAATATTACAGCTTCAGTACAGTTATTTGTTGTGGTAGTAATTGTTTAGTGAAGAGAAAAACGATGAGAGGAGAAAAGTGGCGTACTGAGACAGCTGAGTTGGAGTGGTGGGGATAGAGCAGTCTTATCTTATCAGTTTCCACCAAAACAAACAGGTGTGCTTTTCTTATTGTTATTATTTTTCTCGTCGTTTTAAAGCAATTGTGACATTTAATTTAATTTTTCTTTTCTCAATATGGTCAATTGCAAATTATGCGGAAGAACAGTAAGTCGTGAAGACAAAACTAAATAGCTTGTGTCATGTGCCAAAACATATTCCATGCTAAATGCATGAAAATAGATTTTACAGACTCAGAAGGTCTAAGAGAGACCAATAAAAAATAGAAGTGTGCTACATTGCCAGCCGCTGAGATTAGTACTTGTCCGTACTACTACAGATGAAGTTAAAGAAATAAAGAGAAAACTTCAGGGTATAGACGAACTGAAGGAGATAAAAGAAGCTCTGCAGAAGTAGTCGGCAGTATCATTCGAAAACATGGACAGGCTACTAAAAATCGAGACACTGTTTCGACCATAGAAAACATATGTTGAAAAATTAGCTAACGAAAACAACATGCTAAAAAAATAAATATCAGAGCTCGAAAGTCGACTAAACCACACAGAGCAGGCTCAACTTAAAAATACCATAGAAATAAGGGGAATACCAGAGAAGAAAGGTGAAACCGTGGCAGGTACAATTCTTTGGGTGGGAACGGGTCTGCGCGTCAAGTTGAGTCCGGACGGTCTTGATCACGCCATGACACTCAAGCCCAAACAGGAAGGGACCCCAGGTCCGATTATTGCAACATTCGTCCATCAAACGGTGAAAGATGAGCCAGTGTGGCAGCGAATAATAAAGAGACTATCATCAAGAGCCACGTTATCAAGGCTGGGAAGAGAACGACTCGCAGCGCGTCTATGTGAAAGAAGCCATGACGCCCGCCAATAAACACTATTGGTTAGCCAGGCAGAAGAAAATGACTGCAAAAATAAAATAGGTCCGGTTTAGCGGGGGTAAAGTTCGTTGCAGGCAGTCGGATGGATGCCCAGCAGTAACGATAGGAAAATCAAGTGACCTGGACGTCTTCAACTAGAAATGACATGAGACACCGTTCTGTATTTCTTCGTGAACCTCAGTAGAGCCAATCTCTGTATGGTGGCCAGTCTCCTCTTTTGTGTCTGCGTGAGGTTTCGGCTCCACGCAGGGGTTGCGTACCTCAGAATACCCAAGATCAACCTTTATATATGGTCATTAGTGCAGGGTACCTGAGGCCCCAAAATGCACCTCCCATCCTACTTAATCCATTGAGTGACAGGGTCACCAGGTCCTTTAGATACACCAGTTGAGAAGTGGCTTCGAATCTTCTTCTTATGCTCACACCAAGATATGTCACCTCCGCACCCGGCCTAACCCTCTCTCCATGGATATCCAGGGTGATAGGGTGAGCCCTGTCCAAGGAGCCTCTTATGAGTATGCCCTGAGTCTTGGTTGCTGCCATACTCAACTTCCTCTTCACTCACCACTCTTCTACGAGACTGGTACACCTCTCCGCTTCTGTCTATAGTCTGGATCTGCTGTTCTTAGCCACAATGACTGCCAGGTCATCGACGTAGGCCGTGGCAAGGAACCCTTTTTCCTCTAGTTTCCCCAGCAACTAATCGAATACTAGCTTCCACAGAGCTGGTCCTAGGACCGAACTCTGCGGACATCCTCTTTCGATTTTTCTCTTTACCTCGTAGTAGTTACTCGTGATCCTGACACTCCTGTTATTGAAGTAACACTCTACTACTAATCTGAGGGAGCATAGATTACTGGGGGTGTCGAGCTCTTGCAACCGCTTTGTCGACCCCAAAAAGCGAAGGACAGTTCATATTGAACAACTTAAAGTCCCACTAACCGAAAAGCCTGCGCAAAAGTAATCTCACAGATAGGAAGGGAACGATAAAAATTGGGACAATTGTATATAGAAAGTTGGGATCAAACAGGGGGAAGGAGATACAACGATATGAGGGACCATTCAGGGTGATAATAATAAGAGAACATAACGTAACTATTGAGAGTATTAGAGACACCAAAAAGCGCAGGACCGTTCATATTGAACAACCCACTAATCGAAAAACCTGCGCAAAAGTAATCCGGAGTGCCATCATCTCAACTTATCTGTTGCGTTATGTTTTCTTAAGGGGTGATTTAATTTTTATTAAATTTATCTTTGATTATGGTGATGTAATGAATAAATTATGTTCCATTTTTTTTAATTGTAAGAAGTCATGATTTTGTTTTTGTTTCCTTTACTTTTAGTTTGTAATAGTGTTTATGAGGACTGTCAATCCTTTGTTTTGTTTATGTATATACTTGATTGTAAATAGTTATTGTTGTTGTATTTTATTGTATATTATAAGTTTACGAGGATTGTTCGTAAACTGATGAGGGGGAGTTGCAGACTTTGTCAGCAGTTATTTCAATGTCAGCTGATCGTAGATGTATATATAGAAGTACGAAAAACAATAAACGTATTTGTTAATATTTTTTTTGTTCACTACCCGTGGCAACAGGTTTAGTGTTTTATTTAGTGGTTATTATTTTATTTAGTGGTTGTTATAGTTTTATTTATTATTGTTGGACCTAAGTATATGTGGACAGGAGGTTATTGTAATACTTTTTATCTTATGTGGGGACTATCTCCTTACCCCTGTTTGATTCCAACTTTCTTTTTACAATTTTCCAAATTTTTATCGTTCCCTTCCTATATGTGAGGTTTTAATTCCCCCGAGCTACTCTCCTGGCTTTTTCCATCTACAATTTTCCCCGGACTTTTTCCCATTGCTTTTTCCTAATGACATTGCTTATCTCGTCACCGTCCGCCGCTGTGACCTTGTAGTCTCGCCGGATTCCACAAGTTACATATCTTAAAAAATCAGTGAAGACTAAAATGACTTTATTCTAACATATTTACAAGAACTACATGTTACTATTAAATTACTAGTCTCTATATTCTAACTTCTCTAACTTAGCTATCTAGTCTAGGAAATATATATGAACACTTGAGAAGAGGGGGTAGGAAGAATAGTGAAATAGGTGAAGGGGTTTGGACCAATCAGATACTATGAAATTAGAAGTAAATATCTGGGAGGGAGAAATAGGCGTGGACTAGAAGCAGGGTGTGAGGCTTCCAAGAAATTGGAAAGAACGAAAGAAACTTTCATGTGTAAAACATTAAATAGTTAGACTGATGCAAGTCCTTTGTGAGATGACAGCATGTACCTGCCTAAGTGTAGACCTTGCTATTGATATAGGATACTAAGGGCTTGAAATGGCTGTTAGAAGGGTCTCTGGGCCTTCTTTGAACCTAGTTGTTTTTATTGAGTTTCTTTTCTATCAAATTGTAAGGAGAATGTGGACATATGCATCCATATGTCTAAAGTGACTTACGTTCAGTTGGGCAAGGGGCAATTGTTTAAATTTATAATACCGGTTCCTTAACTCGCCCTCCCTTCATGAAATGCATAGTCCCGATGCACAATCAAGAATTTTGAATTTCATTAAGGCAGGCTTGGGCACTTCCGTTAAAAGCAGCAGAATAATTTGGGTCTTTGGGTAAGGATAGGTTTCATAAGAAGGTGGTCATATTGGTTAATATTTAAGGAAAGGATAGGATTACATTTCTTTACATGTTTGTTATAAGATGTAAACCTAAATATACAATGAACACCAAAAATGTAAACTATACTAATAGTTAATAATGAATTGAACATTAAAAATCAACTATCATAATTTAGAGTAAAAGAAGTCAATTGTAGACTTTACAAAGTGGTATTAATAGTTATGATATTCATTTATACAAAATTAATAATAATTATAATAATACTAGTCAATA
>NW_027105482.1:5816-6447 GCF_000696795.3 Halyomorpha halys | reverse complement strand
TGAAATGAAGTTTTTCATAAATCAAACTTATTGTCCGAACAACTATAAATCAATTTATTTTAGCAAATATCATGAAAACTACTATTCCTACGATGATAAAGGTCATGAACTTATTTATAGTCCATTAAACTAGCATTAATTTGAGTGCTAATAGACATCTATACGTCCCATAGTTCCTGAGATATAGATTTCTCAAAATAAATTAGCTATCTACTAATCTTGCAGTAGATTTTGAAGTAATGTTGCTTTTTAAAAAGCAATATCTCGAGAACTATTATTATCTATTACTATACACTCAACAGACCAGCTGTGCTTGTCACCGTTTTGTTTCAGAGTTGGGCAAAAATTAGTTATAGATGAAACTAATAGCTAATATTGCCATGGATACGACCTCTATTTAACTAATTTTTGCCCAACTCTGTTTTGTTAGTTGCCGTGCTAGATTACTTGCTCTTAGGTTGTGTTAGTATAATTTTTGACGTTTGCATGACTAATAAAACAATGGAGGGCAATACTAATAATGTAATGACAGTTACCAATTAGCTCATCTTGATTCTCTTCCTCACAAGTCAGAAGATCAACAAGGCACTCAGTAGTCAAACTTTCACACAACTTCCACTTTTCACTCAAT
>NW_027105482.1:5398-5766 GCF_000696795.3 Halyomorpha halys | reverse complement strand
TATAAGTATACTTAAGGAGATAACAGATGAATATAAATTAAAAGATAGATACATGAATATAAATGAAACAGGAAGGATAGTGAATATAAAAATTACTGTTTGAGTTTTTTTGACCGCACCCGGACCATATTCCTTTCATCTTTCCACACGGTCAATCAATAATCTTCCAGTACTTTATAATAAGTTAAATTCCCTTTATTTTGAGTGTTGGTAGACATGTGCGCGTCTTATGGATCTAGTGATATATTTTTCAAAAATCCAACATTTTATACGAAATGTTAATTTCTAGTTAATTAACATTTTGTGAGTTTATTTTGTCAAATATCATAAAAACTACTACTCCTACAAAGATAAACATAATTAACTAT
>NW_027105482.1:4220-5070 GCF_000696795.3 Halyomorpha halys | reverse complement strand
TATGAAGGTAAAGGTCTTCATAGTTTCTTCATAGTACATTAAACTAGCTTTAATTTGAGTGCTAATAGACATCATACGTCACATAGTTTCTGAGATATAGATTTATCAAAATAAATTTACTAACTACTAATCTTGCAGTAGATTTTTAAGTAATGTTACTTTTTAAAAAGCTATATCTCGAGAACTATTATTATATATTACTATTTCTATTACGGCTAATATTTCAGCAAATTTACTCTTCTTTAAATAATGTTCTAGATTTTCTAGTTGTTGTTGGTAGTTTTTATGATATAGAGCTCCGAATGAAAAATTAAGGTTTTGAAACAGCCTGCATTTTTTATTCCCCCTACTTATACTTGGCAGACTCATCAGTTTTGACTAGTAATTATACATAGTTTTCATTAAAGTAATAAAAAGTTGGGGTGAAATAACTGCCTTTTTTTCTTCCCGGCTCTTGTACTATAAATTTCGTTGATGTAGGTTAAAAGAGGAGACATCAGGTTTCCAACGGTTGTATTTACGAAGGAATTAGGGTAAATAACTGTTATTTTTTTTTTTTTTTTTTTAGAAACCGTATCAAGGGAACTATCGAACGTAAAAAGCTCTATTTATATTAAGTTGTTTAGTGTCGTAAGTAGTTTTAAACATTAGGACCTCCGAATGCTTTCCAACCATCCTAATCCTTTGGTTCAAACCTTATCTAGTTCCACCCATCCCTATAGCCCGCCTAGAAGGTTGAAACGGCAGTGGCCAAGGGACTTATTAAAATAAAAAAAATGGACAATTGGAGTTCTGGCAATGGTCAGATTCTCCACTCAAGTTGAGTGTTTGCGGCTTTAGCGCACTTGCT
>NW_027105482.1:1931-3679 GCF_000696795.3 Halyomorpha halys | reverse complement strand
TTTACTTCTAAGTTTTGATTACAGTAATTTATTACAACATGCCTAAAATAAGTGAAAAGTAGAAATGTAAAAGTTGACTACTGATTGTCTTTTTTAAAAAATCCAAAACACAAGACAAAACAAAAAAAAATACACAAACTACGAGTAAGTAACACGACAACAAATAAAACGGTCACAAGCTCAGCTAGTCTGTTTTGTGACGTCACTCTCCATTTAAGAGACCTATTAATAGGCTCTCAACCATATTATATCGTAATAACATGCTAAAAGGAGGGAATATTTCTCCATTAAACATGAGTTTTTCCACATAACACGCTTTAACATGTTAAACTAAAGATCATGAATACTCCAATTGTCATTCATTGCTGTATTAGTAATAAAAACATCCAAAACACTAATAGCACAATCAAAACACAAACTACGAGCAAGTAACCTAACACGACAACAAACAAAATGGTGACTAGCTCAGCTGGTTTCTTATGTGACGTCATTCTCCTAAGAGACCTATTAACAGGCTCTCAACCATGTTATATCGTTATAACATGCTAAAAGGAGGGAATATTTCTCCATTAAACATGAGTTTTTCCACATAACACGCTTTAGCATGTTCAACTAAAGATCATGAATACCCCTAATTTGTTTTAGCAAATATCATGAAAACTACAACAATTGCGAAGATAAGTGTCATAAAGTACTTACCTGTATATTTGCACTAGCACTAATTTGAGTGCTAATAGATATATGTATGTTTAATGGTTTCTGAGATATAATGTTCTCAAAATTAATTTATAAACTACCGATTTTTCGTTATTTTGCTATGAAATGCTGCTTTTTGAAAATCGTATATCGGTAACTATTGAACGTAAAAACCTCTATTAGGGCTCATATTTTACATATGTACTCTCCTTTAAACGATGTCCTATTTGGTTTTCCAAGCGGCAATCCGCGAAGCGGGTTCAAATATCCACTCCCGCTTATAAGATGTCATTTGTGAATAAACCTGGCGGTGGAGCCGTGATCTTTAACATATCACCTCCTTGTAAAACCATTGTTTAAAAAAATACTGGTTACGGTTCTCATGGTGAAATAAAAACACTGGCAATATGTTTAGACAAGTGGGTTTGGTTTTGTGAAGGTGACAGTTTGGATTTGAACACGTTACGACTGTTCAATGTAAACTGGTGATAGTTTATCAGGCCCTGTGTCTTTACTGTTTGAATCGAAATATCACCATATGAGAAATGGTATCGTGTATGTTTTGTTTTTCAAAATTATGGTGTTCTACTTCAATGGACGGTCATTAACACTAGAAGTGGGGATATAGTGGAGTGCGTGGCAACGTTTCTTCAGCATGTCCTGGATAGGAGAGTGGTGGCCGATGTCATCTTCGTACTTCTGGGGAAGGTGAGGCGGTGACCGAAAAGGAGATATCGGACAACCTTGTGTTCTGCCAGGAGTACACCCAAAGATTGCTTGGGGTTTGAACTAAACTTCATTTTATTTTTAAAAATTTTTATATTCCTCTTTTGTATATTAATGTAAATTTAGTTCATAAGGTTAAGGTTAAGTCAACCTATAAGTTTTGTTTGTTTTATTAATTGATAAGAATTCTTTTTACTTCCTTTTCATTCTGTGTACATATATTTCTTTTTATTATTAAACTTAAGTTCATATAGTTCTGCTGTTCTTTCTTTTGTATATACACTGCTTTCAAATTGTTAATTTACTTATGTTTTTTTTGTGTTGTT
>NW_027105482.1:0-386 GCF_000696795.3 Halyomorpha halys | reverse complement strand
ATGTGGCAGATAATTATTTTCTGTTACCTGTAGCTCTTTAGTCAGCCCTGTGGGTTCGGGAACCTCCGGGGTCCACCCAGCCTCATAAAGTGGATACATTAATTGGGTGAAAATCTGGCGGTCGATTTTGAACAAATCACCTCCTTGTACAACCGTTGGTCTAGAAACAGTACTTCCTTACAAAGTATTCCACCCTTATCCCTTCATGGATTGTAGTGGTACGGATTTAACTTTTTCACAGTATATCGCAATATTACTAAAAATGAAGG
Source organism: Halyomorpha halys (assembly GCF_000696795.3). NCBI lineage: Eukaryota > Metazoa > Arthropoda > Insecta > Hemiptera > Pentatomidae > Halyomorpha > Halyomorpha halys. The sequence goes on along the minus strand of NW_027105482.1, from coordinate 117 downwards.
CTCTCAACCATGTTATATCGTTATAACATGCTAAAAGGAGGGAATATTTCTCCATTAAACATGAGTTTTTCCACATAACACGCTTTAACATGTTAAACTAAAGATCATGAATACTCC
>NW_027105481.1:4941-5843 GCF_000696795.3 Halyomorpha halys | reverse complement strand
CGTTGTATCATAGAAATTGTAGTTTCTATCCTATCATAAATGTATATTGTTTATCTTTAAATCGCTTTAAAAATCACACCACATTTTAAGTGTTTTTTGGTTCTCCATTTTAATTATAGGTTATAAACAACCTCGCAACCAATTTTTAAATCACCTTTACACTACCATGTGTTAATCGCCACAATTTTTTAGACTTATTATTCAAGAGTATAATTTTTTAAAAAATAATAAAGATATTAATTTCAAAAAATGCAGTCACAATACTAAATTTTGCCGATTCTATAATTCGAAATCCAAAGACACAATATCAGGTGAGAAATAGCCGATTTACGGGATTTAATAGATTTACTCTTGAAGGAAAGATTCTCCCAAGCCGAGGCAACTGATGTGGAAAGATCTAAAACAACGGGAAGAGCCCCTCAATTATTCGGTTCTTAAAGGAATCACTTAAAAGGAATCAAACTGTGAAATCTAAAGCCCTCTCGAGGGTCCAGCACAGAACTGGAGGGTGGTGGGGGAAGTCCTGAGGGAGTTATAAAAAAATACCCTTATAATAAAACTCATTTTACAGATGAAGAGGCTACAGTCACAATAGCAAAGACTTATGTAACAATCATTTGTTTAACGACTGAAAGAAAATTATCATATATTTAATTTACCGTTTGATACTTGCTCCATTAATAATTTTTAATTACATGAAAGGGGAATATTGTCAAAGGTAATAATATTAAACCAAATCCATTTGTATCATATCATATTCATATCCAAATGAATTTGTTATATAACAACCCTTATTAGCATTTTAAAACACTAATTAATTATATAAATGAAAATAAGTGATATTACACAACACCCAGGATTGGGAGTAATAATCAATAAATTTTTAAAAATAATTTTCTAAA
>NW_027105481.1:0-376 GCF_000696795.3 Halyomorpha halys | reverse complement strand
ACCTATTAATTCACTTTTATTTCTGTTTTTAGAGGGATCGGAAAAAAAATTGATATCTAAAATGTAAGCGTAATGAAAAATAACACGGTATCTGAGGTCTCAAAAGATGCCTCCAGGAGACAAACACCGTCAAGGCTAGGCCTCAACGCCTCCATTTTTAAAGGTTTTCTCTTTAAATCGCTTTAAAAATCACACCACATTTTAAATGTTTTTTGGTTCTCCATTTTAATTATAGGTTATAAACAACCTCGCAACCAATTTTTAAATCATCTTTACACTAACATGTGTTAATCGCCACAATTTTTTAGACTTATTATTCAAGAATATAATTTTTAAAAAAATAATAAAGATATGAATTTCAAAAAATGCAGTCACA
>NW_027105480.1:4129-4832 GCF_000696795.3 Halyomorpha halys | reverse complement strand
ATGATATTATTTTAATGATTAATTTATTTAAAGATGGGACAAAGGCAATTAGCCGGCATTTTTAAGAATTTTAAAAGAGAAAATGACAACAAAGTTAAGGTAGGGCCAAAGAAATCAGTATGTAAGTGAAGGAAATAATGAAATTGTTATAAAAATAATTAAAAGAAGCTGTAGGTATCCTTGAAAATGACCTAAGTGGTCGAAACGTTGGAAGGTTTTAAAACGAATAAAGTTAAGAAAAAGGATCAAATATTGTTTTTAAATAAACTAAACCACTCTCAAACAAGAATATATTAATAAAAATTAATCTAATATTTTAGTAGTTTCATTTTTTACAATTGCCTGATTTTAGTGCTCTTTAATGAAACTCTAGAGAAGAGAAGTTTTATTGACATTTTTTATACTGTTTTCAAAGTATAAAAAATGTCAATAAAACTTGATTAATTTCTAAACGCATTAACCTCTAACGTCTAAAACAACTTAATGAAATATTTGTAAATTGTATTCATGTTAATTCGCAAATTTGTACCTTTACTTATTTTTATTTTAATCAATAAATAAAATGACGGAAAGCCATTGTAAAATATTATGTTATTTTATTTCCTCCCAAGTAATTATCAAGCATAAAAATAAACACTGTAGAACCAATTACGAAAAGTACACCAAGACTCACCTCAATTAAGATGGCCGACATACTTATCAA
>NW_027105480.1:3790-4079 GCF_000696795.3 Halyomorpha halys | reverse complement strand
AACAAAGTAAAGGTAGGCCCAAACATCAGTATGTAAGTGAAGGAAATAATGAAATTGTTATAAAAATAATTAAAAGAAGCTGTTTGTAGTTATCCTTGAAAATGACCTAAGTGGTCGAAAGTTGGAAGGTTTTAAAAAGAATAAAGTTAAGAAAAAGGATCAAATATTGTTTTTAAATAAACTAAACCACTCTTAAACAAGAATATATTAATAAAAATTAATCTAATATTTTAGTAGTTTCATTTTTTACAATTGCCTGGTTTTAGTGCTCTTTAATGAAACTCTAGAG
>NW_027105480.1:0-3170 GCF_000696795.3 Halyomorpha halys | reverse complement strand
TCTGTTACTATTACCGTTTTCATTTACTGTTTACAACCTTTTATTTTTCTTATTAAATTTTACTTTTCATTGTATACCCCTGTTATTTTCCACTTTTTTGTAACTTTGTCAAGTGTTTGTATCTTTTTTAGTCCTGACGAAGCCCTGCAACGTTGGGCGAAACCTTGGCTCAATAAAAATAGCATACTCATTCACGATTTGAGTTGTTTTTTTTTACCGCACATGGACCATATTTCATTCATTAATACACACGGTCAATCAACCATCTTCCAATAAATTAGAAATATCCTTCAATATAAGCAAAATTAAATTTTAAAAAACAAACAATATTATTAATTATAATTATTATAAATTGATGAACTCCGATGGGTCAGAGGTCCTGAGGTCCGTTCGAAAGGTCGGAGACGATGTTCTTCTTATAATTCATGTAGGTGGACCCACAAATCGAAAGGGCACTCCGATAAATCACGCAGTAAGGTCTGGTGACTGTTCTGTACAAAAGCGTCTAGGCGACTATACCATACTAAAACGACTGGGCGAATGTACCATACCAAGGCGACTGAACTTAGGCCACAACACATGTATTGTTGTTTTTTATATATGTGTGTGTGTGTGTGTGTGTGTGTGTGTGTGTTTTGCACAAAAACAATATCTAATAAGGCCAATGATTTTCCAAAGTTGCTATAGGTATTTGGCTTGGAGTGGAGAGAATGCCAGTGGCCAGCTTAAGATTGTATTCAGTATAATAATATGACTGAAACCTGGATAATTATTTATTAAAAAATGACAAATATTTAAAAAAAAAATGGAATACTTTTTAAAAATACAACATATTTACCAACGTTTTTTAATGTACTGAACTCCATAAATAATATAATTTATCAAATTCAACTTTCATACAGCGGATTTTTCTAATGCTTAAAACTTGTGTTAAAATAAAAATAATTCATTTGACAACCTTTTGATTGGCTTGGAGTGGAGAGAATGCCAGTGGCCAGCTTAAGATTGTATTCAGTATAATAATATGACTGAAACCTGGATAATTAATTATTAAAAAATGATAAATATTTAAAAAAAAAAATGGAATACTTTTTAAAAATACAACATATTTACCAGCGTTTTTTTTAATGTACTGAACTCCATAAATAATATCATTTATCAAATCCAACTTTCATACAGCGGATTTTTCTAATGCTTAACACTTGTGTTAAAATTAAAATAATTCATTTGACAACCTTTTGATTGGCTTGGAGTGGAGAGAACGCCAGTGGCCAGCGTAAGATTGTATTCAGTTTAATATTATGACTGAAACCTGGATAATTATTTATTAAAAAATGACAAATATTTAAAAAAAAAAATGGAATACTTTTTAAAAATACAACATATTTACCAACGTTTTTTAATGTACTGAACTCCATAAATAATATAATTTATCAAATCCAACTTTGATACAGCGGATTATTTTTAATGGTTAAAACTTGTGTTAAAATAAAAATAATTCATTTGACAACCTTTTGATTAAACACTATATTTAAACATAACTACTTTTTATGAGATCTGAAAGATGTGAAAAGAATGAAAATATCTCATTATTAGTAAAACACCTGCTGCGAGAATTCTCATAACATCGTATTAAGGGGAGAAGAGCAGACTTTCATAAACTTTGAGAGAAGTACTATACTTAATAAAGAAAGGAAAGTCTCCAATTTTTTCAAAATCTTGATGATTGCGGATAAAGCTATCAATAGTACAAATGACCTGTAATAGATGTAAACAAAAAAATAAATAAAATACTGTTAGGTTGTTTTTTTTTAAACAATAAAAAACTATATAAAAATAATAATAAAAAATGTACAAAGGCACATCGGAATTAATACTAAAGTCTACATTTTGGAACTTTCCTAATATTAAATTAGCCCTTCTGCAATATTATTAAAATTTATATCAGCAAAATTTTCAATCTAAACTTCGTTTGCTGGACACTATTTTATAACATATTTTTACCTTGGTCCGCGATAAAAACTACGTTACTATCAACGTGTTTGATATATATATATTATATACATATACATATATTTTGATCTGACATTCCAAATTCCAGTATTTCATGGAGTGATGCCTGAATCAACTTAAATTAATTTTAATTTATTCATATATAATTAATATTATTAATTAATTTAAGTAATTCAATTTAATTTATCCAATGAGGCATAATAAAAAAAAAGAAAAAATCAAAGTAAGGACCCTAGTGGTAATATTTTAGTATTTCATATACATTATAAAAATATTGGTCAACACTCTGATTCTTTTCAAAAACTAAAATATATTCTGTACAGATTTGCGGTCCCATGAGGGATGATGATTATGTTTTTGACGACGTAATTAATTCTACCGAAGACAGAAAAGCTAAAAAATTTTTAGTAAATGTTTCCTGTTACGCCTCCAAAATTCTCTCTTTGAAATAATTTCCGATGTTCCGAAAATCTCTAAAAGACCGCAAAAGACGATGTTTTTCTACCCACAATGCTACTCTGAACTCTTTAACATACAATTTGCGATTTCTTATTCATGAGGAATATCCATTTCGATTGGCTCATGGTTACTAAGTCTAACTGAACAAAGGGAATCAAATATAGACGATTTCAAACTACCTTCGCCAAAATAAATATAAGATGACCAAAGTTGAGTTGACAAGGGTACGGGAACTCCTTGAGAGCTCTTTAGCTACTTACTTTTCTTCGATGAATCTTATATGAACAGTTCGAGGACCGAGTAATTCTGCAATATTCATCTATAAAAGATTACGCATGAAAACTTTATGAAGTTGACAAATATCTCCTTAAAGTGGACGGAGTAACTTTCATGTTTTCATTAGGACTGTGAATGTTAATAATATTTATCAATTTTTTTCTCATTAGGGAAGAGTTGTTTTCACGTGTCTAAACAAAACTCTGTAACTTCTACACAAAAAAAAAAGTTTTTTCCATCACATTTTCAAAATTAATAAAGTATTACAATTGGTACAATATCCGAAAAATTCGAGGTTAACCAGAGAATTGAGGAGACTTTATATTACCGTACCAACGGTATCCAGTAAATATAATTCAGAGTATAGCTTAAGGAAAATAATATGGACTTGAAAGGTTTATAGGGTGTTAGTAACTAATCTA
>NW_027105479.1:4216-4507 GCF_000696795.3 Halyomorpha halys | reverse complement strand
TTTCTTGATATTTGTCCTATTTAGGTACTTTTTTCTTTATTTGCTTACCTATCTCACTTCATCATATATAGTACCTATATATATAAAACGTATAAAATTTGAGTTATGCACTAATAATATTTAATTTTGATTATTTCTTTTTTACTTTTGGATAAATCCGGCATTTCAATAACTAAGACGACACCAAACATTTTAAAAAAAAGGCATGTCAATCGGTTAAGAACTTTAAAAGGTCTCACATAGCTAACAAACGAATATTACAATTTACTTTATATAGATATATTTAATATA
>NW_027105479.1:0-856 GCF_000696795.3 Halyomorpha halys | reverse complement strand
ATTATCGGTCCAAAAAAGAAAGAAAAACAGAAGCACTACGCAGTCTTAAAAAAAGCCTTAAAAAAAGCTTATAACTAACAAATTACTTTTTAATAAGAAGAGAAACCTAGGCGGTGGGGTTACTACTGGGTAGTAAAGTTTTAGGAAAGTTTCGAGGGTTGTTAGTATTTCTTGATGAGATTTCGGCTTTGTGCCCCTCTCTTAGGTTCAGAACATGTTTTGTAGGTTGTAAGAAAAACTTTCCCAACTGACCTAAAGTCCTTCAACAGTTTTACTAATTATCAGCTTTTGTTCATAGAACACTGAACCAGCTACGAGTGTTCGGAGGATAAAAGAGGTATTTCTTACTCGAACCACTCGATAGGATTATTTCAGGGGTATGCTTTTCTTGCTAAGCGACGAAAATAGAACACCCCTCAAGCAAAAAGCGGAATAAACACAACTTTATTGATTGAGGTAAAAAAATGATTATAAAAGCAATTCGAAATACGAAGGGGTTTCACTATCGGTTTAACGTAAAATTCAGTTAAACTATACTTAGATAAACTAATAGTCCTTGAAAATTATAGGAGTTAAACTAACAATATTATTTTCGCCATATTGCAGTTGCAGAATAGGATTACTGTGAAGTATACAATATCCAAAACCCGGGTTACCCAGAAGATTTTTATTTACGGCCTTTTTTCAACAAAGAACAATTTATATTCACAATATCCTGTCACAATATATATGTTTTTGATATATAACATAATTGTTTTTAATATTAGCTTTTAAATACACATGTAAGTTTTTTATAATGATTAAAGCCTTATTGATAAAAGGGTCTTATTAAAAGTTTTAAAATAGGACTTGTAGT
>NW_027105478.1:0-5063 GCF_000696795.3 Halyomorpha halys | reverse complement strand
TATTTAATATAGACTTAAAAAGAAGAAATTAACGATAATTGAAGTAAACAAGTAATTGAGAAAATACAGAACTATTAATTACACTAATTAATAAACAGAAAGAGTTGACGTAAAAATAACATATATTATTACCACAAGTGGCAAAGCCAAAAGCATTATTATCCCAACATAAAGTAGAAAAAGCTTCAATACCTGTACCAATAGATTTACAACACACCCCTCCCCAAAACACCCTAACCGACACTAGTGTTATGATAGCGGGTAAGGAGTGGTGGTGGAGTTAAGTGCTATTGGACCCGCTGTTGACAGTAACTGTCAAACCTCCGGTGACGACTCAGAATTTATACGAGTAACATTCCATGGAGCAGTGGCAGAAAGGATTGGAGGCGCCCTGTCATATTTCACAGGCCCCGAGATAGGGCTCTAACCCTTTTCAATATCTTCCCAAGGGACGGGAGCCCTTCGGACTCGCAGGAATCTCTCAATCTTCTCCAGAATAAACTGGACACCTCGACCAAACTTTCTTGATTTACAGCTGAAAAGGCATCTGCAATGGGAATATTACAGGCTTTTCCTTAATCTAAACGATTTTTAAAAAATATTATGGTATATTTTATCATAATTACGAATCCAAAGTAAACATGTAAATTATAATCCAGGGGGAAGAGTGGCTAGAGTAAATTTAAGTTCCAATTGAATAAATTATTAGAAACGTACAGGAGCAGAAAACGTTTGCTCTATTAAAATGCGATATATGTTCACCAGCCCTGGGTGACGGAATCAATCAGAATGGGTCTATGGAATTTTTATAAAATGTAATGACAGGCTGGTGCAAGGCAAGTAGCTACCGGTTCTAATGGTTCGGCAATGTTTGAAGGAGTTCGAGGGAAAAAACGGGAGAAAAACAGAGGGAAAAAAAAGATACAGGGAGAGCGTGATGAATGGTGGCAGGGCTGGATAGGGGTCAGCCGACTGATTAGTGGGAGAGGATACCCGCTTCGGCCGCACGGCAAATATTTGATCTCCTTCTGCTAATTAATAGTCTTATCTATACCATCAACCTCTAAGCAGGATAGGCTACCATCCCCGTTGAGCTGATGGTCATCAAACTGTTTGAAACCTACAAGAACAACCATACTTACTTCAGAGAATGGCACACATTTATTAAGGTAAGTTGCAAATAAGAAATTTTCAACAGCGATGTCTCTATCTTTAATCCATCGAATAGGCGTTTGTCAGGAGATACCCATTATAGTTTTTGAACTGTGTAATCTAACCATTTAGAAAACATAAAATAAAAATCGCATCCTATACATAAATAATTACGTATGCTTTCACAAAAGGTATTAAGTTAAAACAAAATAAAATACCATTAACCGTAATAGACAAGATAAATTAGTGTTACTTCCATTAACTAATATACTATAATATAATATGAAGAACTAAAACAATCTATTTACGCCATTACCTGACTTGTCATACTTTTACTGCACTACCCAGATATTCTAAACAAAAATTGTTTTTGTGATATTTATGATGCTGAAATTGATGAAACGTTGATAGATTAATTACTTTTTTATTATATTCTACTAAAAGTTTTTGGAATATTATATTAAAATTCAGATAGTAATTTTAATCTCTTTTTAATAATTTTTGGACTCATTAATCAAAAATATATAGAGAAACATTGACGTGTTTGATTTAGTATAGTAATATATTAATTCTTGAGAAATCAACCAGTTGTTTTATTTTTTTTAAAGATAATGAATCTTTCAAGAATAGAAAAATGATTGAAAAACTGACAGCTAATATGCATAAAAAAAAATTGAGAAAAAGCTGCAGTAGGATGGAATTTTTTTTTTTAGATATTTTATTATTCCTCTCAGTCCTGCCTTTAATGCAGTACGAGTGAGATGATATTATTATCTATTCAACAAAAAAGAAAAAGATCTTAACGTGTACATGTAAAATGCATGGTGACCCAAATGTATGCAACAAGTAGAGTAACACTGTTCGGAAACACACTTGATCGTATACACCATTTTTGATTTTTTATTTTTATTTTTTTTACGTCTTGTCTTGAGTTTGTTATGCAGAGCCAGTATTATTACTTATACAATAAAACATAGATTAACCTTGTATTTTTTCATACTAAAATAAATAACAAATTGACAAATCCTGTTTCGTCGGTATATAGAAAATAACAAAACACAACTAACATGCTAACATAATTTTTTTTTTCTAAGCTTCCCAGATACATCCAACCACTAAAAACTAGCAGACAATTTTTTTTTTTTACTGGTCAAAACCTAGTTTAATAACTTTAAGATATTACTTTATAACTACTTTATAAAAGAAATTTATAAGATAGCAATTATTCTTTAAAATAATGGAATACAAACTAACCACCATTTTAAGATAAACAAAATATATCAAGAATCTTTTTACAGCTTTCAAATAAAATTATAAATAATGTTATCGATATTAGTAGATTGCGATAGAGCGTATATGATATTACAATACAACCCTTTGGTATATATTTATTTTTTTGTTGCTGAATCAGAAAAGAGATATATCCTTCACAGTTGGATGACGTTAGTAGCAAATCCTCCCCAATCCCCAAGAAATCTCATCCCTTTCTAAAAGGGTCAGTTCTTCTTCTAAATAGCTGAGGTAATTTTTTTTTTTTTTTTTTACAAGGAAAACGAAACTATACACCGAAAAACTCAATAATATTTTATCCAAACATTAAATAATTATTTGATATAGCCAAGTGATATGATTTCTGCTATCGTAAATAATCCTGTAACAGCTCAATTGAAGTAACATTTTCGTTTAAAACGTAAAATAAACCTATCATGTTTTTCAAACGGCATTTCTATCGAAACACAATCGATGATGAAGAGAAATACTCATTAGGAGACCACAGAAATGCGTTACCTTGGGAATGGAGATCACAACCGACCCCGAAAACCCAGTAGCCCAATTCGAGCGACGAATTGATTGATGCCCTTATTTTTTCGGATGTTGATAGATGGGAGGGAGGCCTTTCGGCCCGATTTCGGTTCGAGGCAACTGAATGAAATATTCTCTATTCCGTTTGCGATGACGGCTGCGACACAAAACCGTGAAGGAAAATAATGTGGTACGTAGATTAGAAGTATAATGAAGTACTCCCATCCGCAAAATACACTAATTGGCCTGAAGTATGAAACACATTTAGCAATAAATAAAATCTTAATTGCTATTGAGTATGACCATTAATAAATCCAGTCAATAATAAATGGTGACGGCAACTTGATTCGGGTAAAGTGCTATATAAGCGTTATAGTCTAGCCTGTACACTGGAAATTGTAAACGATACAATCATAAATAATCTTCTTCTGCAGTATGATAATGCTATCTGTGACAAGTGTATTCAAATACTCATAGCTTAGACCACTTAAAATAAAAGTATACCAGAGATATCACAACATACATCAAAGTCGAAAAACGGCTAGCCAATATTGCTTAATATTTACTTTATTTAAAAAATTATATATTTTATATATGTAAACATAACGTAATAGTAAATACGAAATAAATAAGATACTTCTTCATATTGGAGATATCTTGCAAATTTCTCGAAATCAGAAAAAAATATATAGGCATCCAACGAAATGATAATTGAGTAGAGATAGTAAAATGACGAGATAATGTTTTATTATTTAAATATTAAAATCGTATAATTATTTTTTTAGACTAAAATTAAAATCAATTATATAAATTAGCCAACAACCAATTTCGCTTCAGTATGATTCAGAAATTAATTAGCTGATGATTTTAATTTGTATAATTGTATGTATTTCAACGTTAAGAAGAAAAAGAATTGCCATTGTATAGTTCCCAGGACGATTGCAAAGGTTGTTGAACTGACCTAGATATAATTCAGCTACTAGTCTAGTGATGTTCCAAGAACCCTTTTGCTTGTCCAGACATTCCGTCAATACTAAAATCGTTGACAAAGTTTTATGCCTTTTATAATTTTTTGTTGGGTAACATGGAAACTTCCAGAGTGTTGGCAAAAAAGAGACGCCCAAGACTATATTCTTGCCGTCTCCGTCATCGAGAGGTTTAGGTTTACCTTTCGTGACTGGAGGCCTGGTCCTGAGGAGTCCAGGAATAATATTGTCCTTAGAAAATGTCGAAGGCTCTTGTACTTCCAACAACAGAAGCGAATTATCCATACACACGGATCACATTGTCTCCCTAAGCGCATAAGGTGTACCTGTATTATATTCGTTTGAGTAAGGCAATACAAACTTTCAAGTAGTCTTTCGTAAAATTAAAATTCCTTCATGAAACGTTGTTATGAGCCCTTTTTTTATATAAAACTAAAAAACTATATATATGATAAAATAAAATCCATAATAATTCCTAAATTTTTTTTATTTTTCATAAATTGATAATATAAAGCACATAGTCCATCCATGTCTAGTTCTAGAAAACATACTAAGTTTAAAAGAATAGTTTTAATCTCACTTAATTATTTATTTTTTAATAAAGTTTTTTGGCTTTTCGAGTGCCTTTAACCTTCATATTTGCATCTTAAATTACTTATTGTTAGATGCCTTAGAAATGAGATTATATTTTTTATATTTATATAAGAAAATTCAATGAATCAGTTAGTTGATACTACTGTATAAGACTTCGATTTTGAACGAATATTCTATAACTAAGAATGAGCAGGAAAAATTATTATTTTCTGATAAGCGGGATTTTTCCAGAAAATTCTTCAATTATATTTTGAAAAATAAAATACAGTGGGATGTCGATTATCATATATATATTTTTTAAATATAACAGTTATAATTATTTATAAATAAAAAATTCTGAATAAGTTCTTGCTTTTTTGATTATTTTTGGCGTCAATGCATTGTTTTTTTTTAACGTTTGTTAAAGTATCTTTGTTTGTTTGATTTTTTTTCTACTCATATTTTGGTTTTTTATCTCACTTTTCTCAGCCCTAATCATTCAGGTCGAAACCACACTGTCAACCATCTTTTCCTCGTATTGAATCTACT
>NW_027105477.1:0-1536 GCF_000696795.3 Halyomorpha halys | reverse complement strand
GTTTGAAGCATTGGTTGTTTATTTCTTTGTGCTGTTATGGTTTTTATTTTTATATTTTTTGTTGCAGCTGTTGTTTTCATGCTTGGTGCTTCATTCAACCCGAATCCAACGCCTTCATTTAAATGTGATAGACCTTTTACTTTTCTAATAATTCGCCGACAAAATTCACCTGTATTGTTTATGGGTAGAGTAGTGAATCCACTCAATTAAATCAGTCAGTAGGTATAATTCTTTTTATTTTGTTTCAGTTATTATTATTATTATTTTAACTGACTGAATATCTATATCTATTATGTCATTTGGTTTCAAATCATTCCTTAATTCTAACAATGGTAGCAGTTTAGTGTTAGAATAAGTATAGAATGAATAACATACGCCTAACTTTCTCAGGATCGGTACCAATATATAAATATTTCATATTTTTTTCCTTTATTGGTGTATGATTTCATTTCTCGGAATTTTGTAACTTTTTATTATACTAATCCATGTTTATTTTAAGCATTGGCTGTTCATTTCTTTGCGCTGTTATCATTTTTATTTTTATATTTCTAGATTAATTTTTGTTGCAGCTGCAATTTATCTAGTTCGGCCTTTGTTCAACCCGAATCCAACACCTACATTTAAATGTGATAGACCTTTTACAGTTCTAATAATTCACCGAACAAATTCAGCTGTGTTGTTTATAGTTAGAGTATGCCACTGAATTACTGCCAGTGGATGCATTATGAATTGTGAAACACCTGAATTGCATGAGTTTGTAAGTATTTTTCTGTTACTCATTCCCATTAATTTTTTTTTTTAACTGATACAATATCTATAATACATTTGGTTTCTGCAACACTTAAATTGTCTCTTTGGCAGGGTTGGGGAAAAATTTTATTTGACTACTAACAACTAAATGTTTTCACTTCAATTAAGTACCTGAAGTTTAAAAGGGCAACTACAATTTTTAGTTGAAGAAATTAGTTTTTCAGATCTACTGAAAAGTAATTATTTATTATTTATTGTTTCTAGTAGTAAATAACAATTAAATGTTGTTCTAATCTCGTTTAAAAAAAAAAAGAATACAATTAAATACATCAACTCACAACTTTGTGTAGTGCCTTACACATTTATCTTTTTAATTTTTTTTAACTAAATGAAAAGCATATCTAACTTAATTATATCGGATATATCAAAAGGAGAATCCAAAATATGTAACAATCGTTATTATTAATTATATTTTATTATTATTACAATCGTTATTATTAATTATATTTTTACTATGAAGGATTAGATGTAGTGTTATTACAAGTTAAAACATTTCTATTAAGCATAAGTATAACAATTATTTAAGACTTGAAAATAGATTAATATGAAGCAAAACTTTAAATGGAAACAATATGATCCTTATTTTAAGATTATGATTATTTTAGCGGCCAGCTGTTGGTTTGTTTGCCATGGACGCAAAACTGAACAATTTCTCTACCAATGCAATAGTGTATTAGTCTTGATTGTTAGGCAAGAATAAAAAATAATGTAATCCTGTGACCTGGT
>NW_027105476.1:175977-177024 GCF_000696795.3 Halyomorpha halys | reverse complement strand
TTATTTTGACAAGATAAAAATGAGGAAGGGGGGGGGGTAATTAAATACCATTCGATTTTTTTATTTAGAATAACAAAGAAGTTTTGTCAGCTGAATCAAATGTGTTAAAAAACACACTTAATCACAAAAACCAAAAATCGCATCTTATGCAGTCAGTCGAACTATTCCGATTGCTAAAAAAAAAATCATTAAATATGATTTACTATAAAAATAAATAAAATTTCACCTGGGAACGTCAGTCCGTCTGTACTGTTACAATAATAAACCATCTGATATTTGCTGTCATAGATTCTGTATAATATATTTGTTGTGGCAGTGAGACTAATAGCTAATGTCACGTCAAGAGCCGATTTCATAGTGCATTTGGCAACTCTCACATCTACTACCACGATGTATACTGTATGCTAGTAAGTGCTGTCTTGTATTACATAAAACCATAATATAAAGTGATGACAGGTAGTTTTCTTGAACCTTCAAGTCTAGCCACACATTCAATTCAAGTCAAGAGCCACACATTTTCAATTTATCCCAAAACCAAACTACAGATGCTTTCATAATAAAGTACAAACTAATACTATTAGTCTTTTAGATTTATCTTAATTCAATTACACAGATTTTTACAATTGTAACTTGTACTTTTCTTTTTTTAATTCCTATAATATCACTAAAAATTATCCCTGTCATGAAAAAAATAAGCATTAGTATTATTACCACACTAGTTTCTACACTTGTACTATGAACTAATACTATTAGCTATCATTATGAAACAGGGCCCAGTTTGCGTATTCCAGAGAGAAAAACATTATTGAAGTCTGTTGTGACTAATTCAGGACATGTACCAGCCAATCCATATAATCCATCCATGGCAAGAATTCCCCTTTGTTTTATTTTTTAACAAACTTTATTTTACTTTTTTAAAGTCATAATAACGTTTTAGGATGAAAAAGTTTTTTTTTTTCATATTTTGTGTGTTCATCAAATAATTTTTATTTTTTATTTTTTTATTTATTGATATTTACAACTGTATAAAAAATACAACCAGTAAAT
>NW_027105476.1:169872-170355 GCF_000696795.3 Halyomorpha halys | reverse complement strand
ATATCCCTAATGCTAACACCTAGGCCTTCTAAGAAGCTCCTTGTTCTATCTGGTATTGTTCCGCGAGATCCAAACCAGAGGCCTCTCACGGTGAAAAAACAACGCCTTAAGGTTGTGAAAATGAAATGTTTCGTAAAATATTCGGACCGAAGAACATCGAATTAACCAGAGACTTTAGAAGGCTACACAAAGCCGTATTGTTTTTCTTTCCATAAACCTTATTTCAGAGAATTTTAGTTATTAACTTCAATTTATTTACCAATATATATTCCGATTTCCACACTGTCTCTTTCTTCTGTAGTTGCCTACATTTTAAGGTGTTTTGAGTTTGTAATTGCGTTCTAGAGGGCGTTTTACGAATTTCATAATATGCCTTGCGGTTGATTCGTCTTCATCTTCTTCAGCGATGTTGGCCGCATAATCTTCCGCAACATAATCTCCTGGAAGGGAAGATGACCCTGTGTCCCTTCTCTGAGATTGGTA
>NW_027105476.1:162756-165872 GCF_000696795.3 Halyomorpha halys | reverse complement strand
CTTAGTTGCACCGTTGTTAACTGAAATTATATATGCACTCCGATCCAACCTATTAAATTTACATTCTAAAATATTATAACAAAAAAAATGTTAACAAGTTTTTTTTACAGGTGTGCAGGTAACCTAGGGGGTAAATTGCAGGGTAAAGCAGCTTATTAAATTGAAAAATCCAATGCACTGCGCACATTACACAATTTTAGTACAAGAGGAGAAAAATCCCGATTTCATCCCGATTTCTGATTAATTTAATGAAAATTATGTATAATTACTAGTCAAAATTTATGACCCTGCCAAATATACTTAGGGGGGATCAAAAATGGCGGCTGTTTCAAAAAGTTAAAAATAATTAATTTTTCATTCGGAGCTCTATATCATTAAAACTACCAACAACGATGAAAATCTAAGAGAACATAATTTAAAGTAGAGTAAATTTATTAAAATGTTAGCTCTAAGAGAGATATTTACGTTTAGATATGGCTTTTTAAAAATCAACATTTCATAAAAATATTGTACAGAACTTCTCTAAAGATCAGAAGTTATTGAATTTATTATGAAAACTCTCTATACTATATCTCAAAAACATTTGACGTTTATTAGCATTCAAATCAAAGCTAGTTTGATAGACTATAAAGTAGTTTATGACGTTTATCTTCGTAGTTTTCATGAAATTAAAACGTTAAAAAAATAATCCATTAGGAGCTCAATATCTTTGAAACTACCAAGAACAATAGAAAATCAAATGGTACAAGGGCTGGAAAGAAAAAAAGGCAGTTATTTCACCGCAATTTTTTATTTCTTTAATAAAAACTATGTATAATTATTAGTCAAAATTAATGAGTCTGCCAAGTATAAGTAGGATAATAAAAAATATTGTTAATTTTTTTTTTTCATTTGGAGCTCTATACCTTTAAAATTACCAATAACACCAGAAAACGTAAGAGAACATCATTTAAAGAAGAATAAATTTTCTAAAATAAGTGCCCTAATAGAGCTATTTACGTTCAATAGTTGCAGAGATATAGCTTTTTAAAAAGCAATATTACATAAAACATTTGCTGAAAGATCAGTGGTTAGTTAATTTATTTTGAGAAATCTATATCTCAGGAACTATGTGACGTACAGATGTCTATTAGCACTCAAATTAAAGCTTTTTTAATGAGTTTACGTTAACGTAGTTTTTACGATATTTGACAAAATAAATTTACAAAATGTTAATTTCTAGTTGTTAGGATAAAATAAAAGATTTTTTGAAAAATATATCTCAGTAACAATAAGACGAGCCTGCTAGCACTCAAAATAAAAGTAATTTAACTTACTATAAAGTAGTTTATGACACTTATCTTCGTAGGGGTAGTAGTTTTTATGATATTCACATATGAAAATAAATTTGGCAAATGAAAATTTGTCTGAACAACTATAAATCAATTTAATTTAGCAAATTTCATGAGAACTACTACTCCTACGAAAATAAATATCATCAACTACTTTATAGCTCATTAAACTAGCTTTAATTTGAGTACTAATAGATATCTGTACGTCACATAGTTCCAAAGATATAGATTTCTCAAAATAAATTAACTAACTACTGATATTCCAGTACATTTTTATGAAATGTTGCTTTTCGGGAACTATTGAACGCAAATAGCTCTATTAGGGCTTACATTTTAGCAAATTTACTCTACTTTAAATGATGCTCTCTTAGAGTTTCTATTGTTGTTCCTAGTTGTAAAGATATAGAGCTCCGAATAAAAAAGATATTATTTTTAACGTTTTGAAACAGCCGCCATTTTGTATTACCTCTACCTTTACTTGGCAGACTCCTCAATTTTGACAAGTAATTATACATAGTTTTCAATTAAGTAATCCAAAATAGGGGTGAAATGTCTGCATTTTTTCTCCTCTTGGGCTCTTGTACTAGTAGTGGTCTAACATAACATTAAAATAATATTTTCAAAAATTCAAAATTTTGGATATAGTCAATCACACAAAAAAATGGAACATTACTGAAACAGTATAATTAAAAACATTTATAATGCAATTCATTTTAATACTGATACTAAAAATTAAGATACACATTATTAGGATATAATAAATCATTTATAAATATAATAATCAAACACCAGTATAGAATATGTTGTATTAATTTTAATATAGTAGTGATGGATTTTAAATATGTTTAAAAATTTTTTGTAGAAAGATAGACAATTTCATTGATGACCAACGTTTCGTCCCACTTTGCATGACTTCGTTTTTCTTATATTAGTATGTAAACATATAGAAGGTATACTTGAATACTCACAGCCAATAATTCGCATTGCCCTCGAACGCAGTAGATTTTATCATTTCAATTAAAAGTTTTAAATTGAAAAAAAAATCACCCAAGCTCTTCCGTGTTGGTTTCTAAAACGGGAGAGGTTCCTTTGAAAGCGATAATCTCTTTCTATATATAACTGGGCAAGTGCCTCCATGGAGATTTCTTGATAAAATTTTCAAAGTCTTCCTAACTGATATAATAAGATCGGAACCATAAAAAGTAGAGTTTTCTTGCTGCAAAGTTGATCCGAGATAAATATATTTCTGTATGTTTTGGTTTTATAATTGATAACAAGGTGAATGGCAATTCAAAAATCCAATAATAACAAAATAGATGGACTGAAAATATTATTACGCTCATAGGCTCTGCAATTTTTAGTTGGCCTAATTTTATAATTTCTGCATTGTATATCTTGAATGGCTCATGTTTACGTATATTTCCTTCGAATTTTTGTATGATCAAATAGATTTAATAAATCCAAAAGCATAATGGGAATGAGAAATAGTACATTAAAGCGTAAATATAAAAAAGAAAAACCTTAATGTAAAACATACTAATTTTTAATTTACTAATACTAAGTCTCCAAAAGAGAGAAATATGGGAAAAGATCCCTCTTATCGGATTATTAAAAGGAAACTCTTGCAACAAAGAAATGTTCTAAGAAACCGAAAAAAAAGCATATTTGAGGTTCATGGAGGAAACCATTCTAGACTCACTTTGAGTCTTAAATCAATGTTTTGTATTAAGTCTATGCTTAGTTTTCTCAATACCTTCACCTTAATTTATTTTACAATATTTTTTT
>NW_027105476.1:159953-161871 GCF_000696795.3 Halyomorpha halys | reverse complement strand
AAGCAAGATTAGAAACTAATGGGTTTGAGTGGTTAGGGAGTTTGTAATGGAAGGATTGATATCTAGTTCGGGCTAGATCGGTTACAAATGGAACATTAAGGTCTTTGTGGATGATTTTATTTGTGACAAGGTAGGGAGCATTTATGATTTTACGAAGGATTTTGGATTTTAAGGATTGAATACGAGAGGAATTCGAAGGATTAGTGGAGCCCCAAAGCTCAACGCCGTATATCCAGATAGGCCTTATAAATGTCATGTAAATCAGTCATTTGTAATGAATTTGAATTTTGAACCGTTTGTCTAGTAAGTACTGTAATAGTCGAAATCGACGTGCATTTTTCTGTCTTTTCTGTCTTGTGTGAGGATTCCAGGCTAGTCGTTTGTCCAGATGTAGTCCAAGGTAGCGGATCTGTTCAACAGGGGTAATGGCAACATTATAGAAGTATACTGTAGGGCAGTCAGTAGGTTTACGACGTAGGGTAAAGGTAATTTGATGGGATTTTTCTCAGCACGTGAAGTGATAATTCCAATCCATCTTGCATCTTAGTTTCTTCTGTGCTTTATATAACTGTATCTAGTTATTAAATAAAAATATATAGGAGGTAGTGAAATGAATCAATCGATAAATACTGATTAGTCCCAACATAGATCTGAAAAACCAGGATCTGTGCCTTAGAAGGAAATTATTTCCTGTAATTATTGAGATTCTAAATGTTATTATGGAAATCCTAGATTCTTAATACACGTTAGATTAATATTATTTGCCTACATCTTGCTTCATATCCACTCACCATCTACAGATGATCACGAGTAGAACTCGAAGGCATAAGCGCCTCGGAGGATGAACAGGAATTTAAGAGGTGGTAATTCCTGTTTATTCTCTTTGGCATTTAGAAAGAAGATAACCTTTAATAAACCTTAAATTGTCAACTTGTTAGTAGAGTGCTACCAATGGAGGTAATTTGGTAAGAATCATGCTCGACCTCCAGATGTTTACTTAATTAAGGGTACCCAGTTTATTTCTTTTCAACTAACCCATGAGATCATCCATATCCACTAGGCAAACCTTCTGCTATTTATGAAGTAATAAATAAATTAGTATCTCTTACAATTAGCAGTTTTTTTCGGACTGATGACAAATTCTGACTGAATTTGTTTTTCGGGAATTCTGATGAGAGTTTGTCGCTCTCCCCCCCTCCCCCCCCCGCGAGTTCTAAAACATATCCTTATTAAACAATATCTTAATGTTGTCAGAAAAAAAGATATACGACTTGCAATATGCATTTTTTTTTTACGTTTTTTGGAAGTGCTGCCGGAAGTGTGCAATGTGCAATGAAAGGTGCAAGAACCCGTTGACTTTGGGATCACCCATTTGTCGATATTATAATTAGCGTTACAGTTATAGATTATAGTTCGGCCTCCGATATCTAATATTTGCAGAGCTTCTCACCGAAAGTTGAGGTATTGTTATCATTTAGAATGGTAATATCTATAATCTTTGGTTTCTTTTTTTTCATATTTATAAAGATTATTTGTGGTTTGTTATGGTCAACGGTGTAGTGAGAAATAATGGATTGGTGCCAATCAGCTTGAAGTATCCTAGTTGGATTACACTTATCAAATGGTATCTTTATATCCAATAAGCTAAATTTCTGCGCTAAGGACTTTTGGAAAATTTATTATTATTTTATGTTGTTAATTAGGTTTTAATTATTATTGTTATTAAATGCATTATTTTTCAAAATTATAGAAATACTCTGAAGACTCCGAAACGTCGGTGTCAATTTAAATCATTTTAAAATAAAAATATATTTTATTTGCCCAGTTGCAGGCTTACCTTCTACGCCATAACCACTGATGACCTGAAACTCAGGTCGAAACGTCGGCATAAAATAAATAAATATGGTTTTGTTTATTT
>NW_027105476.1:156923-158961 GCF_000696795.3 Halyomorpha halys | reverse complement strand
AGGCAGTTATCTCACCCCAATTTTTGACTACTTTAATGAAAACTAGGTATAATTACTAGTCAAAATTGATGAGTCTGCCAAGTATAGATAGGGGAAATAAAAATGGCGGCCGTATCAAAACCTTTAAAAAACACTAATTTTTCATTCAGAGCTCTATGTTACATTATTTAAAGAAGAGTAAATTTGCTGAAATATTAGCCCTAAAAGAGCCATTTACGTCCAATAATTCTCGAGATATAGATTTTTAAAAAGAAAAATTTCTTAAAAAACAACTGAAAGATTAGTAGTTAATTAATTTATTAATGCCCATACATGGCAGGATTTACTCATTACTCATGTAATTGATAATCAAGTTAGGTACAACACATCTCTCAAGTGTATCAGCTAGTCTCGATCAGCTACATAGTAAGTTGCAATGTATGATTTAACAAACTAACTACATGTTTTGTATAACTAGTATGTTTAATATCAGCTATGTTTCATTCTCCTTAAAATAGTTTAACAGGGCTTAAATGACGAATTTTCAAAAAAACTTTTTAGTACAAGAGCCGGGAAGAAAAAAAGGCAGTTATTTCACCTCAATTTTGATTACTTTAATAAAAACTATGTGTAATTACTAGTCAAAATCGATGAGTCTGCCAAGTATAGGTAGGGGGATTAAAAAATGGCGGCCGTTTCAAAACCTTAAAAAAACATTGATTTTTCATTCCGAGCTCTATATCTTAAAAACGACCAACAACACTAGAAAATCTAAGAAAACATTATTTAAAGAAGAGTAAATTTACTGAAATATTAGCCCTAAAAGAGCCATTTACGTCCAATAGTTCTCGAGATATAGCTTTTTAAAAAGCAAAATTTCTTAAAAATCTGCTGAAAGATTAGTAGTTAGTTAATTTATTTTGAGAATTCTATATCTCAGGAACTATGTGACGTACAAATGTCTGTTAGAACACAAATTAAAGCTAGTTTAATGGACTATAAAAAAGCTTATGACCTTTACCTACGTAGGAATAGTAGAGTTTATGATATTCACATATGAATATGAATTTGACAAATGAAAATGTTCCGAACAACTATAAATTAATTTATTTTAGCAAATTTCATGTAAACTATTACTCCTACAAAAATAAACATAATAAACTACTTTATATCTCATTAAACTAGCTTTAATTTGAGTGCTAACAGACATCTGTACATCAAATGGTTTTTGAGATATAAATTTTTCAAAATAAATTCACTAATTACTGATCTTTCAGTACGTCCCATACAACATATTTGTGAAATGTTGCTTTTTAAAAAGCTATATCTCAAAAACCATATAACGTAAATAACTCTATTAGGGCTCATATTTTAGAAAATTTGCTGTTTTTTAAATGACGTTCTCTTAGGTTTTCTTCTTTTGTTTCTACTCATTAAGAGCTCCGAATGAAAAGTTAGTTTTTTTTATCGCTTTGAAACAGCCGCCATTTTTATTCCCTTTACCTATACTTGGCAGACTCATCATTTTTTACTATTAATTATACATAGTTTTCATTAAAGTAATCAAAAATTGGTGAGAGACAACTTCCTTTTTTCTCCTCTCGGTCTACCTAAAAGTACCTAAAAATTTATATATTTTAAAAAATAAACATCTCATATTATCAATAGTAATGAAGAATTAATGGATATAAAATATGAAAGAATTTTATTATTGTTGCTTTTTGATGGTTTTTATGGCAATTTTCAGATTTTACTTTCACTTCTACAAAGAAGTAGCTGTCCCACTGTTTAACTTTCGTGACATTATGAAAACTGTCACCGTATAAACGAGTCTTAAAGTAGTATATGTTTATTATAGAACTTATTTTGTACAAAAATATGTTAATAATTTGCTAAAAATAAGATTACGCAAGTATATTTGGAATTGTCCTCT
This sequence comes from Halyomorpha halys, assembly GCF_000696795.3. Lineage (NCBI taxonomy): Eukaryota > Metazoa > Arthropoda > Insecta > Hemiptera > Pentatomidae > Halyomorpha > Halyomorpha halys. Next base: position 157,049 of record NW_027105476.1, on the reverse strand, counting down.
ACGGTGAACTCTCTTTCTTGAAAGATCCTACGGAATTTCTTTAAAAAAGGAATGCTTTTATCATAGATTACTTTCTTTTTTTTAAATCACAAACCACAGATTCATCCTTAATTATTATTGTTGTTC
>NW_027105476.1:155543-156797 GCF_000696795.3 Halyomorpha halys | reverse complement strand
TTATTTTTTTTTTTAACAGCATCCTTAATTTACATTTCAATAAACAGTCCTTAAGACAAGATAAGTGGAGAAGCTGTGAACACTGCAAAGAGGCGAGTCAGTTTGTCGAAGGCAAAGACTAAACCGGCCATTGGTTAATGTTTGAAGAGGCTGTAGCGAGCGGTGTATGCCCCGGCACGAAGTTCAAACAGCTCCGCTACCTCTTCATGCACCAGTGTACTCAATGGGCTTAGTAGTGCAATGGCCAATATTTGATAGTTGAAGTTTGTTCTAGCTTCTTCGATGATGGCTGAATTAATGAACGGCCTCTTGCTTAGTTCTCCTCTGGTTAAATTCCTGCTTATGGTATTATGCCTTCAAAAATTAAAGATTTGTCATTTTAAAGTTGGATTTTCACTATTCTGGATCAAAATTTAATTAAACATATACTTTTTACTTTAGCTTAATAAAAATAAATAAATAAATCTGAATTACTACGAACCATTTTGTAACCAACTTTGTAAAAAAATACTGTTACTGGACCAACACTTGTGCAAAATGGTGATTTGGTCAGAATCACGTTCGACCGCCAGATTTTTCCCCAGTTAAGGGTACCGACTTTATGAGGTTGGGTGAATTACGGAGGTCTCCCGAACCCACAGGATTGACTCACGTCTACAGGAATAGAATAAATGATTTCTGTCACAGGCACAGTCCCTGAAGTTAGTAGCACAATGTCTTGCCACGTTTTTTTCCCATCTACCTTTTTTTAAAGTATATATGTAGTAAGAATAAGAATCGCGATCGTCCAAAATAAAAAGTCTCAGAAAATGAAATGTGAGAGTAAACAGCCTATCCCAAAAACGAACATTCGTTAGAAAATGATATTGCATGTTACATAAAATCGACGGGCAGGAAGTGCCCGAAATAGAAAAATCGATTTTTCACATTTTTTTTCGATTCTCTAAAAAACATTACTAACGATTTTTATCTGCTATGCTTCATCCTCGTTGTAATAGTTAAGCAGGTCTTAAATGCTGGATTTTCATACGGAACTCCTCTAACGTACCTTCAATTTTAATTATTTTAAATAATTAACAATTTTATATTGTTAACAGTTATTAAAAATATATAAATATAAACTATGAAAGAATTTTATGATTGACTAACGAAGAAAAATATAGAGTTAAGAGACAGTAGTTCAGTCACTGGGAAATCGGAGACAGTTGAGTGTAATCCAATCCTATATACACGGCTTTGTTGTATCTTCTTAAC
>NW_027105476.1:155052-155493 GCF_000696795.3 Halyomorpha halys | reverse complement strand
GAAATCGGAGACAGTTGAGTGTAATCCAATCCTATATACACGGCTTTGTTGTATCTTCTTAACATGTTGTATTCTTTGAACTAAGAACTTTTTATTTGTTTTTACAGTTCAATAACCCCTAAAATACGAATTTTTATTCTAGGAACTTTATTATATTAATTTTTTAAAATGTGGTGAAGAAAATTATATAATAGTACTACAATTATAATATATTACTATTCTACATTTTGAACTATATCCTATATATGAACAACTTTGGGATTTACCACATATTCATGGAATATCATATCCTCATATCTGTCGATTTTATCAATTTCCATTGTGAAATTTTGTCGTTTGCACTTAATAGACAAACGGTCTAAACTTACAACTCATTACAAAAGACTGATCTACATGACAATAATAAGGCCCATCTGGACATACGGAGTTGAGCTTTGGGGC
>NW_027105476.1:150533-150997 GCF_000696795.3 Halyomorpha halys | reverse complement strand
CGAAACATTGGTTTACAATAAATAGTCCTCTTTTACCATTTTGATACATTTATGGACCGCCTGGACTATCCTCCTACAATCTACTTCACACGGTCAACTATCTTCTCACAATATGAAGAAACATAAATAGTTTACAAGTATTTATATTCCGACGTTTCGCCCCACTTTGTTTGGATGTTTCAGTTTTGAATTTCATAAAAATATTGTATGGGACGTATTAAAAGATTTATATTAATGAAAAATTTATATCTCAAAAAACATTTGACGTACAAATGTCTACTAGCACTCAAATTAAAGCTATTTTAATGAGATATATAGTAGTTCATGATGTTTATCTTCGTAGGAGTTGTTTACATGAAATTTGCTAAAATAAATTGATTTATAGTTGTTCAGACAAATTTTAATTTGCCAAATTTATATTCATCTGTGAATATCATAAAAACTACTACCTCTACGAAGATAAG
>NW_027105476.1:149843-150483 GCF_000696795.3 Halyomorpha halys | reverse complement strand
GAAGATAAGTGTCATAAACTACTTTATAGTAAGTTAAATTTCCTTTATTTTGAGTGTTGGCAGACATATGTGCGTCTTATGGATCTAGAGACATATTTTTTCAAAAACCCAACATTTTATACGAACAACTATAAATCAACATTTTGTGAGTTTATTTTGTCAAATATCATAAAAACTAGGAGTAGTAGTATTTATGATATTTGACAAAATATAAACATATACATATACATAAACATACAAAGATAAACATAATTAACTATATTATAGTAAATTTAACTAGCTTTAATTTGAGCGCTGACAGACATCAGTACGTCCAATGGTTTCTGAAATAAAGTTTTTCATAAATAAAATTTATTGTCCGAACAACTATAAATCAATTTTTTTTAGCAAATATCATGAAAACTACTATTCCTGCGAAGGTAAAGGTAATAAACTAATTTATAGTCCATTAAACTAGCTTTAATTTGAGTGCTAATAAACATCTCTACGTCACATAGTTCCTGAGATATAGAGTTTTCAAAATCAATTCACTAACTACTAACCTGTCAGTAGATTTTTAAGAAATTTTGCTTTTTAAAAAGCTATATCTCGAGAACTATTGGACGTAAATAGCTCTTTTAGAGCTAATATTTCAGCAAAT
>NW_027105476.1:145548-146093 GCF_000696795.3 Halyomorpha halys | reverse complement strand
TAATTAACATAAATTCATCATTTGTATATTACAGAAAATAATTGATTGTGAATAAATTAATTTCTAATTTTCCATGGTAAACCAATATTTCAAAAACGGACGACATCATAACGTTGCTTATAGTTATACAGGTGTCCGCTAAGAAGGGGTGAATAAAATAAAATAACAAAAGGAACAAAAAATGAAATAATAACATTATGTAACATAGTTCTCTGATATCTTGTATGCCCCTTTATCATTAATTATAATTAATTATATATTCGTCATTTGTGTATAAAATAGAAAATAATTTATTCTAAATAAATAAAATTCTGATTTTCACCACACAGATAATTTCAACCAAGAACTGATTTCAGTTGCGTCGGATAACGTTGAAAATTAAAAAAAAAAAAATTAAAAGACTTTTTTTGAAGTTATCTGCGGTAATAATTCACTATAATAGTAGGAATCACTTTTTAAAAAAATGTTTACTAATTTTATAAATTATTTGATTAATTGTTTTTTTGATTAACTCCTTAAGGACATGAAAAACATCCATAATTCAG
>NW_027105476.1:142350-143124 GCF_000696795.3 Halyomorpha halys | reverse complement strand
TATAGAATTTTAAATAAGAGTCAATTATTGCATTCGAAGATTGGAGAAATTAATTAGTTAATTAAAACACAGATAGCACAATTATTAATCTGTTATCAGTTCTGAAGCAACAACTGAACACAAACGTGTGGATGCTCAACAAGTGCCCTATGACTAGTGTTGCTCGACACCCGAGGGATCGTCCGCGAATTCCATAACAGTTAATCCAATTAACCTATCCATACTCTTGGGCAAACTCGAATTTGCCATTGGTCGGCTATAAGTTTTTGCCTATATGGACGATTTTATTATTTTAGGATTATAAAATGGAATTTAATTCAGTGTAATCTCTCTTAATTGAAGCTCTCTTTTATGGGGTTTATTATGGGTATGTCAGTTACATTTATATGGGTTCCAAGCCATTTAGGAATCGTAAGGAATGAACTAGCCGATCACGCTGTAAGAGAAGCATCCGCGGAACGGGGTAAAGCAATTTTAACTCTACTAGAAATGAGCAAACCTCTTGGAAAGGAAGTCAAAGATAAATGGCAATCTTTGTGAAATGAAAGCCCAATGAGTAAATTAAAAAGGATGTCAAGCCCTGGGGTACCTCCAATCGCAAATGCCGTAGAGAGGAAGTTGTACTGACTGCCAGTATTGCAACAACAATCTGATAATAAGCCATATTTTCCAGCAATCTCCATATTTCACACCACACCTCAATAGCTTAGGACTAAATCCAGATATTTCAAAAACCCTCGGAGACGATGATAAAACAATAGAATTAGTATTTCA
>NW_027105476.1:138677-138995 GCF_000696795.3 Halyomorpha halys | reverse complement strand
AAATTAATGTTTGAAGTACCACCAATGGGTGGTTCCTTCCCAAGATTTTCAAGTGAATATGAAACATACAACATATTTACTTATTGTATTATTTTATACAGTTGTAAATTACATTAAATAAATAAATAAAAAGGATTGATTTCAACTCAAGTATTTCACTCTACTGTGTGAATTTTTTTAATTATTGCCAGTGAAATTTCTTTATATGATAATATAGTTGGTATGGTATATTATATAATTGTACAAATAAATAAAGGTGCTACAACAGCTGGGATGAATCAACAGTAGGATGGATGACTTAGCCTGGCACACACTCAA
>NW_027105476.1:136693-137012 GCF_000696795.3 Halyomorpha halys | reverse complement strand
AATTATACATAAAGACCTTAATATTCCCTATGTAACCGATCTAGCCCGAACCAGATATCACTCCTTCCATTATAAACTCTCTAACCACTCAAACCCCGTAGTTTCTACCATTGCATTTTCTTCCATTCCTGACAATCCGCCGAGGCGCCTGAAAAGAAGATGGCCACGAGACCAGCTAATGTAAAATTTTATTAGAGTGCTACCAATGGTTCGTTTCTCTACACGCCTGTAACACTCCAAATTAACTTAGATCAGATTTACTAAATGTATCATAATGTACAGTTGTAAATAGCAATAAATAAATATTTAAAAAAAAAAT
>NW_027105476.1:135216-136643 GCF_000696795.3 Halyomorpha halys | reverse complement strand
ATTAACTTAGATCAGATTTACTAAATGTATCATAATGTACAGTTGTAAATAGCAATAAATAAATATTTAAAAAAAAAATTTATTTTCTTCCAATTTTATTTTATTTAAATTTCGTTCAATGGTACTCGAGACATAGCTTTCTAAAAAGCAACATTTCACAAAAATGTACTGAAAGATTAGTAGGAATTTATTTTGAGAATTCTATATCTCAGGAACTAAGTGATGTCTATTAGCAATCAAATTAAAGCTAGTTTAATGTACAATAAAGTAGTTTATGGCATTTGTCTTCATAGGTGTAATAGTTTTTTATGATATTTGACAAAATAAATACACAAAACGATAATTTATAGTTGTGCAGATAATTTTTTTGAAAATATAAAAACTACTACTCCTACGAAGATAAACATCATAAACTACTTTATAGCTCATTAAACTAGCTTTAATTTGATTGCTAATAGACATCTGTACGTCGAATAGGTTTTTTGAGATATAGATTTCTCAAAATGAATGATTTTTCAGTGCATTCTATATGAAATGAGACAATTTAAAATTTATTTTGTGAAATATTCATTATAGGAGCCATCAGACGTAGAAATGTCTATAATAACTCAAACTAAAGCTAGTCTGTACTATAAAGTAGCTTTAGGTGTAGTAGTTTTAAAAATAAATTGATTTACAGCTTTTCTGACAACATATCGTATTCAAATGCAAATATTCTGAAATCTGCTATTCCTACAAAGACGTCATACACACTTTATAACACATTAGACTAGCTTTAATTTCATTACTAATAGACAACTGTAGGTTCCTGAGATATAGATTTACCAAAATAAATTCATAAAGTACTAATTTTTCAGAACATTTTTTATGAATTATTACTTTTTAAAATATTCTTGGGAACTGTTTGTTGTGGCTTATATTTTAGCAATTTACTATGTTTGATATGATGTTCTATTTTATACGTTTTTAATATTTTAGGTAGTTTTAAATCTATAGAAAAATGTTATAAAATTAATATTAATGTAATAATAATATATATTTTAAAGAGGATAGCTATTTTATACGTATTTTAAAGTAAACTGTTATTACATTAATATGATAAATACTTTCGTTTCAAAGATCGTAGACTTGGATAATGATTCTGCCTTGTAATAAATCATTTTAGTGAAATGTAAAAAATCAATTATAAGATAATGTTATTGTGTTATGTGTGAGTTGAATGATATGTTAATATTATGAAAAGTTTAGGTTTGTCTCCTTGCTACCAAACCAAGGGCCGAAACTCCGGAGACGTAATCAAATATCTTGAGAATATAGTATCAAAAGAATTTTTGTTTTTATTATATATTTATACTAAATCGATATCGAAAATGCCTTTAATTCAAATTTTAATGATCGTTATATACAGACGTATTTGCAGTTATTTC
>NW_027105476.1:129221-129526 GCF_000696795.3 Halyomorpha halys | reverse complement strand
TATGGGAACTGGTTTAGTATAGACCCCAGTCCCGCCACCCTGCTATATAATATCTTCTCAAAGGCGAATATTTCTCTCCGCCGCCTTATTTACCTCTTTTTATTTTCTTTTTTTTTCATTTATTAACCGTGTTCTATGCCGTCTACTTTGAGACTCCTTTTCGAAAAAGATAATGTATTCACGAGGAGAAAAAAAATCCATTTGTGTAGAGCCTTAAGATTCGGTTTCGGAAATATATTTTATATTGAGATATTAGAAGCAATATATAACAAGGATAGAGACCTTTTCTTCATCTAATGTATAAA
>NW_027105476.1:120386-129171 GCF_000696795.3 Halyomorpha halys | reverse complement strand
TTAATTTATTTTTTTATATACTAATAGTTAATTTTAGAACCACAAGAAACGCTTTTCCTTGTTAAGTGTTGTAATAAACTAATTTTAAAAATTATATATATGTATATATGGTGGACCGTAAAAATTGATATATAGGAAGATGGTCAGGGTTACGGTCAAAGGAGAAACAAAAATAGTTTACAACTATTTATTTTCCGACGTTTCACCCCACTTTGTAGGGCTTCATCAGGGCTAAAAAGATACAATGATCAGAATAAAATTTAAAAAAATTTTATTGACCCTGACCATCTTCCTATATATCAATTAAAAAAAATATTTGCTGATGTATGTCTTTATTGACTTTATTGGGCATGATTTTATCCATGAGGCTCCTGTACAAGAAATAGGCCGTATCAAATCTCCAATACGGTCGACTGTTTCTGAAACGATTCTACCGAAGGACAAAAATATGTAAATAAAAGAAAGTGAAAGATTTGCCGACGTTGGGTTATGGGAACTGGTTTAGTATAGACCCCAGTCCCGCCACCCTGCTATATAATATCTTCTCAAAGGCGAATATTTCTCTCCGCCGCCTTATTTACCTTTTTTTATTTTCATTTTTTTTTCATTTATTAACCGTGTTCTATTTCTACTTTGAGACTCCTTTTTGAAAAAGATAATGTATTCACGAGGAGAAAAAAAATCCATTTGTGTAGAGCCTTAAGATTCGGTTTCGGAAATATATTTTATATTGAGATATTAGAAGCAATATATAACAAGGATAGAGACCTTTTCTTCATCTAATGTATAAAGAAATACTAAAAAAAAAAAACTATGATTGTACAGTGTTGATATTTTTTTTCTTATATACGGTTATGAGATTTTTTTTTTTAACAAGTTTATTATGTATTCTGATCTAGTATTTCATCTAAACTTATCTAGTCCAAAATATCGTTACGTCTAATCTAATAAAATAATCAGAACCAGTTAAGGAGATGGTAAACCCATTCAAGAAACCAAGGGATTGACTAGATAACCATCAGGAGTCTTAAAAAAAAAAAAAAAATAGCGAATCGTTATGTCAAGTTCAGAAGACTATTTGTAATTTCGGTGCCAAATCTTTATTGATATTTTTAACTGGATTAATATACAGTGTGTTTTAGGGTAAAGTAGCCAAATTGAAAATATGAATAAAGGACCTCAAAAGAAGAAATAACTAGATATTCTTCATATCCCACGTTTCATCTAAGTTCCCCTAAAGTGTTGAATATCTTAAAACTCCAGTATTGACTTACGCCACTTTTGCACTCTACAGACTTAAATAATATAATATTCATAAAAATAATAGTGATATTCAATTCTAGAAGTACATATTCGAATTCACAGAGGCCTTGACGAAAGCTATTCAATGCACTTAGTATCCCCGATGTTCGTGACCGGCCCGGATGTGGGAGAAGGCAGTGGAATGTAGTTGTGTATTAAGTGTGACAGATGGCAGCAATGTAGTACTCCTATCTCTCTCTCAGCCATTCCATTCTCAGATTTGTTTTTTAAATTCCTTAATATTTATCAACTCTATCTTTTTGGCTGTATCTGCAACAGAAATGGAAGTAGCCATATTGGGTTGGCATTGCGAACATAACGTTTGTTCCTTTCCGAAACTGAATGCTACTGTATAATTTTCAAATTAAAACTTAAGATTTATTACAGAAAAAAAAGAGAAACGTAATCAGCCGTTCATGTTTTAGATTTCACTACATTTTCAGTGCTGATAGCACCCTTCAATGACTGAAGAGAATTCCGTCTTAAGGGACCAATACACGCTCAGTCAGATTTACAGTATAATTGAAGATGGACGTTATGATTGATGGATTATATTTATCTGAAACAGAATTTTATAAGTAAAATAGGCCGAAACATTGGTAAAAAATAAATAGTTTTCTTTTACTATTTTGATACCTTTATTAACCACAACTACTTCTTACAATATGAATGTTTCAGTTCCTACATTTTGTAGTAGGTTACTTAAAGTTTGAATTCATTATTTGTTTATAACTATTAATGTTGTTAAGGATGTTAAAATTATCTTTTTACTTTCAGGTATGTACCCACCATTCAAATACGAACTAAAATGCATTTTTATACGTGAGTAGTATTCTTAAGTTGTCTATATCTGATCTTTTTTTTTTTTTTAGCACATTCTTATTTATGTATAAAATAAATTTAAAAAAATAATAGATTAATTTTTGTATCATGTTTTCGTAGATAATAAAATAAAAACCTTGTTGGTGACCTCGTACTTGGGAGTGAACAAACAAAATAACACATTGCTATATATGTACTTATCGTTCTTAATAACATCTTGTGTAAGTATATTCCGATTGGATCGATTCATTTGAAATTTCAGCTTTCATTGGAAGGTTTATATAGTAAAACAATTTTATGAAATAAATACCTTTTTATTCAAAATATTTCCCTCATTTTCTATACATTTTCTCAAACATATTATCAACTTTTTAATCCTAGAATTAAAAAATCAGAGTTTTGTGAAGAAATGAAGTCAGGACAGCATTTTTTACTTGAGAATCATTTTCAAAAATTTAACTATTAAGGAAATTATCCAATTTTTTGAAAATCTGTTGGAGATAAGTCTAGTGAATAAGTAGGCTGTGGATGGTCTTCGTAAGGACTCGTTTAGTTCCTTCACTCTCTCTCGTGAAACATGAGGCCTGGCGTTGTCGTATAAGGGTTTAGGTACCATTTGATTTACCAATGAAGTTTGTTTTTTTACAAGTTATTGATGAATTATGTTCACATCAGGACTGTACGATGTGTATGTAGATTTCATCTCTGGATAAAAAGGAGAATTGTTCATACAGATGACCACCACACAGGAACCAATGATCGTTTTGGATTGTGTACCGGTCCTTCGTCGATATTCAACTACTGACCTTACCGACGCATGTTGTCATATACCACTTTTCCTCAAAATTAACCACTCTTTCGAGAAAAGGATCGTTATTTTGCCAAGTAAGGAGTGAAACGCAGGCCTCATTAAGTTCATAAGGTACCCATAGATCTACCTTATTTACTTTACCAAAGGCCTTTAAGTATTGATACATTGGTATTCAGTGGTACTGCAAGTCCTTTAACCGTTAGGTTAGAGTTTTCTCCCTCAGTAAACCTAAGTTCATCACAGTCAATTGCTGGTTAAGGTTTTTCTCTGGATTGGTTATCCAAACCACTGTTACCAGCCAAACATTTTCAAGCCACCAGCGAATGGTCTGTTGTTTGCAACACCCCTTCCTCGAACGCCGTGGTAATATTTCTTGCAACTTGGGTTGCCGCATGTCCAAGTTTACACTCTTGAAAAAAAATATTAGAAAATCGCGTGCTTCGATGGTCATTTTTGATAACATATTAAACAATTTGCAATTAATTGGAATTATATTAAGTATTATGAAAAAAGACAGAATTTATAACGGCTCATTATAATGAGCTTTTAATTTCTGAAATAATAAAAACGGACACTCCAAATGAAATGACCCAATATAACATATAAGATATTATTTTATATATCCATGTGTGTGTCAATAATCAATAACCAGTCTATGTTATTAATGTCGACTAAAATAGATGACCTATAACAGTGACTCTCTATATCCCGACCATGTAGCTGTGAACTGACGAATATTGTTCTCAATAACCGCACTAGAGGAGCTGACCAGGGATTTGAGGCTATTGTCCAGTTGTCCGACACAATATTGTCGGGCTCTCCAGTACAATATTGCCCTGTTGTCCAGCGCAAGCAGCCTCTGGAGGCATAACCTATTGCTACATCTGCATACATTGTCAGCTCACGACCCTCTGTCCGCTATGAATATTTAATATGCGTTAGGGAGTTCAAAATAGTTACATACAAGACCAATATAATAACCATAAAAATTAACAAAACGAGAGCACAAACAAAAAAAATAAAATAAAATTAATATAAAACTTTTAAAGAAATCCAATAAAGTTTTCATAACGGCTATTATATGAAAAGGAAAGAAAAATCGTTCGAGCCGTTTTTAAAAACTTAAATAATCGATTCTACGGTACTTCTGTTTGGTCAGTTTTAACGAAAACTTGCTATAACAAATTTTGACTCAGTGGACGCATACCTCTTTCGGAAACTAGAATTCCAAGTCTTTAGCATATATTCTATGTATATGCTATATTCTATCTAGAGGAGACTTAGATATTTTAATCCAGGAATAATTAAAAAGTGTTTAAATTAAAAATAAAATAAAAACGATGGAAACCCACCACTTCCACCCTTCCTTGTAGCCTTACTTATCTTTCCTTTATAGCAAACACTTAGTTTGGTCCATGTTCGACATGTCGATTTAACAAGAGGAAAACATAAACAAAAAATATTAAAAAACAGTCCTTCACGGCCGGCCACTCCACTAACCCGATTTACCAAAAAGTAAGCAGGGAGAAAAAAAGGCTGTAAATTTAGCCTAATTTTTTTATTACTTTAATAAAAACTAGGTATAATTACTAATCAAAATTGATGAGTCTGTCAAGTATAGGTAGGGGGAATACAAAATGGCGGCTGTTTCAAAACCTTAAAAACACATTATTTTTTTCATTCGGACCTGTATATCTTAAAAACTACCAACAACACTAGAAAATCTAAAAGTACAATATTTAAAGGAGAGTAAATTTTTTGAAATATTAGTCCTAATAGCGCTATTTACATCCAACAGTTCTCGAGATATAGCATTTCATAAAAATGTAGTGAAATATCAGTAGTTAGTTAATTTATTTTGAGAAATCTATATTTCAGGAAATATGTGACGTACAGATGTCTATTAGCAATCGAATCAAAGCTAGATTAATGTACTATAAAATAGTTTATGACCTTTACCATCGTTGGGATAGTAGTTTTCATGATATTTGCTAAAATAAATTGATTTATAGTTGTTCGGACAACAAGTTTGATTAATGAAAAACTTCATTTCAGAAAGCATAGGACGTACAGATGTCTGCCAGCGCTCAAATTGAAGCTAGTTATATTTACTGAAAAATAGTTAATAATATTTATCTTTGTAGGAGTAGTAGTTTTTATGATATTTGACAAAATAAACTCACAAAATGTTAATTTCTTCTAGTTCGTATAAAATTTTAGAATTTTGAAAAATATATCTCTAGATCCATAAGTCGCACATATGTCTGCCAACACTCAAAATAAAGGAAATGTAACTTACTATAAAGTAGTTTATGACACTTATCTTCGTAGGGGTAGTAGTTTTTATGATATTCACAGATGAATATAAATTTGGCAACTGGAAATTTATCCGAACAACTATAAATCTATTTATTTTAGCAAATTTCATGTAAACTATTACACCAAGAAGATAAACATCATAAGCTACTTAATAGCTCATTAAACTAGCTTTAATTTTAGTGCTAATAGACATCTGTACGTCAAATGGTAAGTTTGATTTATGAAAAACTTTATTTCAGAAACATTAATAAAACATCATTTAAAGAAGTAACTTTGCTAAAATATGAGCTTTTACAGACATATTTACGTTCAATACGTGAATTTATTATGAAAACTCTTTATCTCAATACCATTTGACATAAAGGTGTTTAATAGCACTCACATCAAAGCTAGTTTAATTTACTATAAAGTAGTTTATAATGTTTAGTTTATAGTAACGTTACGGTAGGAGTAGTAGTTTTGATGATATTTATAAAAATAAATCAGCAAAATGTTGATTTCTAGCTGCTCGGATAACATTTTTCATTTTTATAAAAATATATCCCGGGAACTATAAGATATACATACGTCTGCCAGCACTCAGAATAAATGTAATTTAACTTACTATAAAGTAGTTTATAAACCATAACTTCGTAGGGGTAGTAGTTTTTATGATATTCGCATATGAATATACATTTTGCAAATATCTTGAAAACTACTACTCTGTCGAAGATGAATCCCATAATGTACTCTATAGTACATCAAACTAGCTATAATTTGAGTACTAATAGACATCTGTACGTCGAATGGTTTTTGAGATATATATTTTGTAAAATAAATACACTGACTTCTGGTTTTTCATTCCATTTTTATGAAATGTTGATTTTTAGTAAGCTATATCTCGGATACTTTTGAACGTAAACTGCTCTATCAGTGCTGATATTTTAGCAAATGTACCCTAATTTTTTTTTAATAATTTATTTATTGATATTTACAACTGTATACATATATACACATCAAGTAAATTTGCTGTAAGTGATATTATGACATGATAAAAACATGTGGAGAACCTACCCATTGATAGAACTCCAAAAACATTTCTAAAGGAGAAGATCTCGAGGCCATCTTCTTTTCAGACGCCTAGGAGGATTATTATGTAGTGAAGGAGAAGCCAGGTACTGTAATTTAAATGATTTTCTCTTAGGTTTTTTAGTATTGTAAAGATACAGAGCTCAGAATGAAAAAAATATATTATTTTTGACGTTTTGAAACAGCCCGTAATTTTTTATTCCCCCTACCTATACTTGGCTAGCTAATGTATTTTGGCTAGTAATTATACATAGTTTTCATTAAAGTAATCAAAAATTGGAGTCAAATAACTGCCTTTTTCTCCTCTTGGGCTCTTATACAATTAAGATAAATTTAATAAATAGTGGATAAAATTTAAAAAAAAAACCGAGTGTTTTAAAACCGTTTTATTCACTAGCTAGTGAAATATAAATTACACGGTTATGAAGTTGTCATGACAACGATTAGTACGCAGATTTTATTTTATTTTATAGATATAGTTGATCCCCCTCAAAAATGTCTTGTTTATTGCAGAAGTTGCCGACCCCGCCCAGTAGTTAAAAAGTGTTTAGTGTCTGCTCGTTACAAAATGAGCCGTAGCTCCAGCAATTAAAGTAATTGCCTCTGTCATCGCCTTTCGACTTAACTCCAGTGATTAGCTGCTACTGGAGGATCCAGCAGGGCTATTCTTGCAGTTTCATCTCCAGCCATCACAGGGCAATTGTCAATGTGAATAATAATTTGGAATTAATTACTATAATGGAAGGGGGTTACAATGGGGTTAATAATAAAAAAATATATATATACAAACACAACACATCCTACATTTATAAATTACTTGTGAAACCGGAAATGCTTCGCTATTGCTGTATCAGGGGATGTGTATACATTAATTTAACAATAATGAAAATCTGATATCAGTTAATATATAGATGAAGTGACAAGACTAACTATAGTAACTTAAATACTAACTGCTAACCAGTACAACCATTTATACAGTGAAATAAATGGTTGTACTGGTTCGATTTAGGTTATGTTTTCTTGTTCTTTTAGACAATTTATTTATCTATGATGTTGTAATATATTCACTCCATAAAATATAAATAGTTAATAAACAATAACCCAATTGTTCTTCAATATTAGAACTGTACTGAAACAATTCAGAAGTTCTGACCTATCAGAATGTAGTAAAAGTTTTTTAGGAGTAAATATGTCGATTTATTTGAAGGTTGATGATTGGCCATATCATGTTTATTGTATTCAGTCTTTTTTTTAATCATTTATTTATTGTTATTTACGACTGTATAACATACAGTTACACCAAATACAAACATGTGGAGAATCTACCCATTGATAGAACTCCAACAACATTTCTAGAGGAGAAGATCCTGAGGCCACATCTTCTTTTCAGACGCTTAGGAGGATTATTAGGTATATGAAGGAGAAGCCAGGTTAGAAACAAGTGAATTTGGGTGGTTGGGAAGTTTTCTATGGAAGAAATGGTATCTGGTTTTGGCCAAATCGGCAACATGTGGGACATTGAGGTCATGATGGATGACTTGACTTGTGATAAAGTTAGGACCATTAAGGGTTTTACGAAGGATTTTGGACTGTAAGGATTGGATTCGGGAGGAATTTAGGCCTTATAATAGTCAAATAGATCAGTCTTTTGTAATGGATTGGCAATTTAGACCGTTTGTCTAGTAAATGTTGCAATAGTCTGAATGGACGAGCATTTTCCTGTGTTTTGAATCTGGTATGAGGATTCCATGTCAGTCGTTTGTCGAGATGTAGTCCTAAGTAACGGATCTGTTCGACAGTGTGGTATTATTAAAGGATACTGTTGGGCAAGTGGTCATTGGTTTACGGCGAAGAGTATATGATACAATTTGGTGGGATTTATTGGAATTAATTTTAATCCTCCAGTTTTGGCACCATTCTTCAAGGGTGGTGATGTGGGATTGGGATACAATGTAAGGATCATTGTTGACAATAGACATGTATCATACGTGGTGAGGATAGTGTTAGGATGGCTGGGAATATCAGCTGTGAAAACTGTATAAAGGATAGGACCAATGATACTATCCTGAGGTACACCAGCAGACTGAGGAAACAGAGATGAATAAGCGCTGTTGTGGTTTACTTGAAATAACCTGTCTGAGAGATAAGAGCGGATAATGAGATAATATGTAGGGGATAGGAATTGACGGATCTTGTATAGCAGTCCTGGGTGCCAGACTCGATCAAAAGCCTGTTCTTCATCACGAAAGACTCCCGAGCAGTACATTCCACGCTCCAATGAAGACGAGACTACATCAACCACACGATGGCATTCCTGGATAGTGCAGTGGGACGTTCGGAATCCAAACTGGTGATCTGGGGTTATGTGGTTGGAAGTCAATTGAAATACAAATCTATGAATTAATGAAATAAGAAATAGAATTTTAGTACGACAAATTGTATTTTTTCATTAAACTATAAAAC
>NW_027105476.1:113962-119146 GCF_000696795.3 Halyomorpha halys | reverse complement strand
TTTTGGTCTTTTTCGTACCCTCCTGAAAAGATTTTAATTGGTATTTAGTACATACATATAGGAGGTATGCTACCTGGGTATTAAATAGACATTGTTTTAATGAAAAACCATGTGATAATAAACATTGTAATAACAATGTGTTAGTGTATATAAAAATTTCGTCTATCTGTGACGTTCCAGCCCTTATTTATTAGCCATTTTCGAACATAATTCTCTTCACCCCAGTCATATTATTAAAATATATTTTCATACATAAAACTGATCGAGGTATCTGTTACAATAGAAAAAAAAACTTTTTTTTTCCAGTTTTCTCTTTGTTTTTTTTCTTCTGGACTTGTATGCCTAAAATATATAAATTAATTTTAGACTCAACTTCTACTAATACTATTAAAATTACATATGTTGAGAGACTTTTTTTTAATTTTTATGTTTGGGTTTAAATGTATTACTTTTTAAGGGGGCTGTAAGTGAACCCAGTGGGTCCTAGAGGCCTCCGAGGTCTATCTAGCCTCTTAAAGTGTGTACCCTTAATTAGGAAATATAGTATATTCTTGAAAACCAGCAATTCAAATTTTCAATCCCATACTACCAGGTCCCGTTTATCTTACATCTACCCTCCACTTCACCGAACTACTGCGTTTAATAAATTATTTCTTACCCGTGCTGCATATCACTGGAACTCCATTCCCTCTAATACACGTCATGTCCCAACCCTTCCGTTTAAAACCTTTATATTCAATAACCTTTTACTTAACCAATCTAATTCGATATTATATTAGTACAGATGAAACTACTTTTTTCTTTTGCTTTTATTTATTTAGTCAGTTAGTTTCTTAAATTTTTTTTTAGCTCTGTATCTAAAAAGTATTTATATACAATTTTAATCAAAGTTATAATTTAGTGTAGCCACACTGTTTTTGGCAAATATATGTTGTCAAATAAAATTACAATTGCGTTATAATTGTTCTAATGGGACCTAGTCCCCGAATAATAAACTATTTTTCATTTCGAAAAAGATTTAAACAATTTAGAGATTTTGCACAAAAACGGGGTACAACTAAGAAACCCTCCCAGTCGAAAAATTATTACTGATAATTAAAATAATGATAATTGTATTTTGATTTTAATTATTCCAAAACCGAATAAACCTGACTAAAAAATATTAACTAAATCTTGAAGATTGAATTCGAACATAGCCGAATCTTCAGACTAAAATGATGAGATCACCACTATCTAAGGGAAATTGAGACGTCTCGTTTCTCATCACATTACTGTCATCTTGCCCTAATTACTGTCACATTTCCGCCTTTGACAGTAATTGACACAAATGAATTAATAACCGTGCAATGCCATGAGTACAGTACGGCGCCTTCCTTCTCCGGGTAATACTAAGCTGCACGACACCCGGCGTCAAGGCTGTTTCAAAGATTTATGGCTTCTTTTTTTTCGTTTCTCTTTATTCCGTAGTAACTCAATTTTGACAAGCTTAAATGAATATCGTGCAGTGTTCGGTTAGAATAATTACAGGTCGGTTCGTAATTAATTACTTTATGTAACTTTAAAAACCATTCAAATTACGCGTTCATTTTGTAAGTCCACTTGACAAACCAGGTAATGTTTCAAAACCAAAGGTAAATAGAAAAAATAAAGAAATAATGAGTTTATGAAAATCAAAAATGTCCTAGCAAAACGTTTTATAATTATTTATTTATTGTAATTTACAATTGTACAAAATAATACAATAGGTAAATATGTAGTATGTTTCATATACACTTGAAAATCTTGGGAAGGAACCACCCATTGGTGGTACTTCAAACATTAATTTAAACTAGTGGTCTGTGGCCATCTTCTTTTCAGACGCCTCGGAGGATTATCAGGGATTGTTAAGGATGAAAGATTAAGAATTAATGGGTTAGGATGGTTAAGGAGTTTGGAATAAAAAGACGCATATCTGGTTTGGGTCAAATCTGCAACGAATGGGATGTTAAGGTCTTTTCCTAGAAAAACAAAAATGAAATTATTCAATCAAACATTCCTGATTTTGCAACTCTTAAATGCGTTGGAATTACTTTTCCTGAATATTTTTTAATATTTTTTTTTTATATTATAATAATAAATTGTAATATAAAAAATTAAATCTGTACTGCTACAACCCATGAAGGGTCAGGGGTGCAGTATTTTATAAAGAAGTACTCTTACTAGACCAACAGTTGTACAAAGAGGTGATTAGGTAAGAATCACGCTCGACTGGCAGATTTTTACTAAATTAAGGGTATACACTTCATGAGGCTGGGTGGAGACCAGAGGACTCCGAGCCCACGAAGCTGACTCACGGCTACAGTGAAACAAAAAATAATTATCTGCCACAGCTGGATTCGAACCAAGACCTTTAAGTTAGTAGCCCAGTATCTTATCAATGAACTACCCACTCCTCTATCATAATAAATGCATCATAATATGTATTTTTCTGCTACATTTTTAAAATATATTTTTAAATATATATCCACTATAACGACATGATCTGTATGGATAGAAATTTGTTTCCGAAAGTAGACAGTTTCTTGGCTCTACCATGACCTCAATAAATGATCAACGGGCTGAGATAAACCGGCGTATAACAAAGGCTATTCTTCGCAAAGATTACTGAAATCCCCAAAAAATCTCCAAATATCTGAAGCTAAGACTGAACAATGCGAGTCCTGGGCTCTGACTGGTACCCTAGAGAGCAGAATCGAGAGGTTTGAATGGAAAGTGCGTAAAATTACAAGAGTTATCTGGGATTATAGCCTTAACTGAAGACGAACTAACTGTGAACCTCATGAAGAGAATGGTCAGTCAATATCCCATGATATGAAGGCAAGGAGGATAAGATGGGTGGGACATATGGTGCGAAGCAAACAAGCAAAGACAGGCAAGTATGGAGAAGGCTGGTTCGGGCAGCCAAAGATCTGCAAGGGCTGTAGAGCCAACCGAATTTTAAGTATATACTGATATGTCAATATTTTGACAATCCTGGGTATTATTAAGGTGTTTCGTCATCTGCCCCTATACCTGGTCAGGGTATCCTTCTACGAAGCTTTTAGGCCGGATATGAAAACATCTGTGTTCAGTTTGTCACATTACCAGAGTCCCCTGAGAAAATTAGATTGCTAACCTTTAAGTGTTGTAACAAAAATGACAGGTTTGACTAGGGACCGGAATCAAATTAAGCTGATGCAAGCCCTGCCTGGACATGTCAAACTTTTTCATCCAGTCTCGGACCTAAGGAGGGGGATGCCTACCTCGGGAGCGTTCGGTCACCGATGGCCAATGAGAAAGGAGATTCAAAAATAAAGTAACGCCCCAAAAGGGAAGGGGGAGAAAAGGATTAGGACAACGAGATCAGAAAAAGGGACAGGCAACAGGAAGGTTGGGACGAGAGAGGACCAGGCTTGAGAGAGCAGCAGAAGCCGAAGCGGAACAAGATGCACTTCGACCAGACGAAGTCGTAAGAAGAACCACGAGACCTGGACATCCCTTATGAACAAGACGAAACCTACGGAACTACATCCCACGGCATGAATCATTCAAACCAACAGTTATAAGTATAAATTAAACAATAAGTAGTAATGTAATAATCGATATTTTATGGCTACCATTTATTTGAATCATTAGAATCATTTTAATGATAGTAATACATTATAAATAAATACTTAGTTTCTTTATGGAGTTTATATCCTGCTATATAAAATAGTTTTTTAGGACTCAATTTATAATTAATTAATTAACTTATTTTTGGATAATTGCCTTCAGCGATTATCCTGGCATCCCGATTAAATCTCAAGGCAGAACATAGCAATATATATATATCACCAATTGTTTGTTTATAGATACATTTTGTACAATTTTAGTTTACAATTAATATTTTGGAGTTCTTCCACATTCCTAATAAAAAAAATTAATAAATATGCATTCTAAATATTAGATAGATAAATACGGACTATAAACCATATTTTTTTTTATACTTTAATAGCACCTGATGCCTGATCAGATAATTGAGTACTGCCTAAGAACTTAATGGAAGCCAAACTAAAAAGTTAAGTAGCCTTTATTGGGTCGACTCTAATTACACTAATAAATGCCTGATTGTATACATCACCGTCTGACCGCTTCATTCATTAATTTGTTTTTACTTTCTTCTTTAATGGAAAAGATATTTTTATTCTTATTTCCCAATATTCATTTTTTCTCTACTAAAAATCTTACTCTCTATTTATAATACACATTTATGTAAATTTTATTAGATTTTTTTTTTATTTTATTCAAAAAATGTTTATTATGATAATAACGTCTTCCTTTATTAGTTTATAATCCCTATGGTTCTGCCCTAAGATCATAATATATAACCTGTTATAAATACGATATTTTGGACAATAAACGATATTCCAAAATATTATATTTGTAATCCATTATTTGATAATAATTGCCTGATTTTTTTTTTATAAAATAAATTTTTTTTTAGTTTTCTTTGTTATGTAATTATCTATTATGAGTCATATTTCTTATCGCCTAAATACCTAATCGCAAAAATATTACAATAAATACTGCCCAAAATTATTTATCCGAGTGCGAAAAGACGTCAGAACTTGATTTGGTTTAAGCTCGCTAAAATGGATTTAAAATTATTATCCAATCTAAATAATAGATTTTAATTTTGTGAAGAAAACTTTGATGTAAAGCAAGATACAAATTGTAAGTTCATTAGAGGTCATATTTATTCCGAATGACTATTTAAAGTATCTGAAAACGTAATTATTTTTACCTTGTTAAAAAACGATATGAAGAATTATTTTCGATATAAAATAATGGGTTCATTGAAAAAAATAATGATGAAACCAGACTGTAGACAATCGATATTTGACTGTCAATCTGATTGAACATCGATGTTCAACCCACAGTAATAAGAAAATAGTTCGAAACTGTGCATCGGCAATACATATAATATTTTTAATTAATAAACTGAAATTTAGAAAACACAGATGTTTTAACATTTCTAACCTATACAGAACAGAAACCCAGCTTCGTTGCAGAACATTGCAAAAACATCTATTCTAAGCAAATTTGTGCTTCCATTCCTTCCATGAAAGCATATGGTTACTAAAAAAAAAAAAAAAAAAATACTAAAAAAAAAAAGAAAAAAAATGA
>NW_027105476.1:112812-113230 GCF_000696795.3 Halyomorpha halys | reverse complement strand
TGCTGTCTTAATTCGCCCAAAGCTTACATAGGCTAGAGATTTCAAGGAAACCGTATTTGGAATTCATCTATAAGAAGGTCTGATTTTCCTAGACACAACATACTTCTTGAAGAAAACTTAAAGCTATTTGAAATCTCTAAGGCTTTTCTAGACAGAGGTCTCGTTCCATAGGAACACCTGCTACGCCATTCCTGTGCAAATCCTCTTCCGAGGTTCTCTTTGTCCTCATTCCGTTTCTTCCTTGGTTTTCAAAATATAATATAATATAAAAAATATAATAACAAAAAATATCCGTAAAATTTAAAATTCCAATAAGTACTCTAGAAATATTTAATTTTTAAGCCTTAACCTGCACTAATATTTTTGATATAAATAATCTTTTTACTTTCTTGAGACTGGTTATTTTGTTTAAATAAAT
>NW_027105476.1:112272-112655 GCF_000696795.3 Halyomorpha halys | reverse complement strand
CCTACACTAATATTTTTGATATAAATAATCTTTTTACTTTCTTGAGACTGGTTATTTTGTTTAAATAAATTAAAATGTTCCCAATTTAAGTCTCATAACACTCTTTATTTTTTTTATTCATCTTGTACAAGAATATTTTTGGATTGATTGATAAAATTCCATTTTTAAATTGTCCAGCTATAATATATAGGTGTAACAAAACAATTGTTGGGTGATGGAATGTATCAACACAGCAATGATATAAAAAAACACGGGGAAGAATTTGCAATAAAACTGCACTAGTGCACCATGCAACCAAAAACTATCACCTATTCGATTTTGAGTAGAGAAAATAATACATTCAAAAGAAAAATACTTGAGTCTATTTATATATCAGAAAACAT
>NW_027105476.1:108168-108759 GCF_000696795.3 Halyomorpha halys | reverse complement strand
CTTTGATATGAATTTTAATAATAAAATAAATAAGAATTTTAACCAAAAATACAGTTTTAAATAAATAAATTATAAGCCTGACTTGAGTATAAGGAATTTAAAAATATTGTTGTGATAAGAAAGTGGTAATAAGGTGAAATTGATTTGTAAATAAAAGTTTTAATATTAATGTGATGAGTATCAAAATAGGTAATTAGACATAAGATAAGCAAGCTTATTAGTTGATGACTTGGACGGGATAGCCTCGAAAAAAAATCCTGAGGATGGCCGAAACGTTGGACTTTAAAAGAAATAAAGAGTGCTTTGAGGCTTAAGTTGGATACAATTTAATTTATTTAAAAAATTAATATTTTTGTTCCTGAGAAATATTTTATCGAAAAAAATTTTCTTCTCTTTTTATTTACATCTGCCCCTGTCAATACTTCATTCATTCATGTTATTTTTAGTCTTCTCTTTGTGTTCTCGGGAACGAGAGTTGTAGCCATTTGTCCTTTAAGTGTGTTTTGGTGTCCCAGTAATTTTTCAATAAAACTTTGTTTGTACTAAGTCAGTGAGTAAAGTGTTGTTATCTACGTACCATAGTCCTTTGGT
>NW_027105476.1:101067-106358 GCF_000696795.3 Halyomorpha halys | reverse complement strand
GAGAGATTGGCCTCATCGTTTTTTGTTTTTGTTTTTCTAGACAAATATTTAAAAATGCTGCAAAATTATCCTTTTTTGCATAAGAAAAAATTAAAATAAACAAGCTCTAATTTTTTTTTCGTCACTGATATCCTTTAGGAGCGTTCGCTATTATGTTTAATCCCATGAATCCAAAAGGTAGCAGTCAGAAAAAGAACCGAGTGGAATATTTTTATGAACTTAAAATTTTTTTTAGGAATTTTAACCTTAATTTTTGTTCCAATTTTATTTTATTTTAAATTAAAACTCGTTATTTGAATACTAGAGATAAAATTCAAAAATGTAGTCTGGGCTCTAACAAAAAAAAATATTTTATTTATTGATAGATATTACAATCTACCATATAGTTGTGTGCAATTCATCACATTCATACTAAATTAAAATAAAATAAGAATAAAAAAAAAGTACATACAAATAAGTAAAATCTCTTTTAATTATATACAAACAGAAGGATAGATAAAATGAACATAATCAAACTATGTACATGAAAAAAAAATATTATCTCTAGTCACATTTACACTCTTATATACAATATTTACACAATCGACCTGAGGATCCCTGAGCCCACTCTATCCCCCACGTGTGAAGGGTAGAGCAGAGCTCATAAGATCCCAGCGCATCACTCTCGCCGCATCACTGGTAGTGAGCCAGTGGAGGCTGAGCAAGTGCGCTAAAACCGCAAACACTCAACTTGAGAATTGTCAGAACTCCATGTGTCCATTTTTATTTTATAATAAGACTTTTGGCCACTGCTGTTTCAACCTTCGAGGCGGATTGTAGGGATGGGTGGAACTAGATAAGGTTTGAACCAAAGGATTAGGATGGTTGGAAAGGTTTATATAGAATTTTGAGAATTTGGTTGTTATGAGGTCAAGGACAAAAGGGGTATGTAGGTCATGGTGTAGTGTTCTGTTGGAAACGTAATAGGGTGCATTACCTATGGTTCTAAGGATTTTGGATTGGATACGTTTGATGTTCGACATGAATCCAATTAGCAGTCAGAAAAACAGTGGAATATTTTTGTGAAGTTAAAATATTTTTTTAGGAATTTTAGCCTTAATTTTTGTTGCAATTTTATTTTTAATTAAAACATGAAAATCTTTCGTTATTTGAATAGTTAGAGATAAAATTCAAAAATGCAGTCTGGGCTCTTATAACAAAAAAAGAAATTATTTCATATGATCGGACAAGATGTAATCGATATTCGATCAGATAGTCCAGGAAATGGGACTTCAAAAAAAGTAGATTTTTATATTTTGCATAACTATGTTTTCAAGGGGGTTGAAGACGAATTCTTTGTCAAATTCGAGAGTACCGAAAAAAATCTCCTTTTTTCACAGAACCTTAAAACAAGAGCTAATTTATGTTTTTAAAAATCATTTTTGTTATCTAATACTGTTTTCGTCTGATATATCACTCCACGGGTCCTTTTCAGTTGAGATCGAGCTAGAATCATCGAGCATAGATAAGAATTACCTGGTGTCAGGTCCATAACTAATTTTAAATATCTAAAACCTGAGCCTCTAAAAAAATCGATGCGGATTCTACTCCACCTCCGATGATCGAACACTATATAATCTACATTACCTAGAGCGATGCTCTGCATACTCGAGAGGCCGCGAGAGATGCATAGGTCTTGGTAGCTGTCGAACCTTAATGCACTTTATCTTGCATTTAAGTGCAGCGTCGTCGCTCGGACCAGTTGCATTATATCGTCCTCACTAATCTCAGCTATTTGCATTAGCCTCACACGCAACTTATTCAGTTACGAAGGTTGTCCTACCAAGCCTTAACATGCATATAACATTCTGTAATGTATATTATTAAACTAAAATTAAAATTACTTATTAATTTTATAAGTTGTCTAGTTATGAAGGAATGAATACAATAATTGTGAAGCACATACACAAATAATTGTCTTCTTCATAATTAACTAATTAATTAAACCGGATTAATAATTTTTGACTGATTTTATTGTACTATAGAAGGGTGTTTTCATAATATATTTATACTTTGTGAATTTAATACTACCTTTTTATTAATTTTAATTTTTATTTATTTTTCTTCTACATTTGAAACGGGGACATTTTTACTGGATTACATTCCCTATAAAGTTAACAATATTTGTTTAGATATTATACCTGTCATCATTTGTACATAAAGCGTTTTTTTTTTTGTTTTTTTTACATATAACAATTTGTTGAAAATAACCTCAGCTTTGGACAATCTTGCCTTATCCGATTGCCCCTCCTTCATCCACCACTCCAGTTTGCTTCCCACTTTCAAATCCCATCCATTCAACCTTTTCGTATCCATCCAGTCCCACCAGCAGTATTAATAGATGTCTTGCTACATTAAAGTTCATGACCATATTTTATTTTTATTTATTTATTTTATACCAGATCGGCCTGGTGAGCCTTACATGGTTGATATAACCGTTACATTATATATAATTTTTTTTTAACAGTTGATTATGGTGGGTATAGTCTCCTACAAAAGACACCCCTAACTAAATACAATGTTATAATAAAAGAAAAAATAAAATAAATAGATAAGAACAATGCTTCTTATTAAAAGAGAAAAGTTTTTTGTTTTTTTTAATAATTTATTTATTGATATTTACAGCTGTATACACATACATACAACAAGTAAATTTGCTGTAGGTGACATAGTAACATGATAAAAACATGTGGAGAATCTACCCACTGATAGAACTCCAATAACATTTCTAGAGAAGAAGATCTCGAGGCCATCTTCTTTTCAGACGCTTCGGAGGATTATTAGGTAATGAAGGAGAAGCCAGGTTAGAAACAAGTGAATTTGGGTGGTTGAGAAGTTTATTATGGAAGGAACGGTATCTGGTTCTGGCCAAATCGGCAACATATGGAATATTGAGGTCCTGATGGATGACTTGATTTGGGACCAAGTAAGGACCATTAAGGATTTTACGAAGGATTTTGGACTGTAAGGATTGGATTCTGGAGGAATTTGATGGTTTAGTGGAGCCCCAAAGCTCAACTCCGTATGTCCAGATAGGCCTTATAATAGTCATGTAGATCAGTCTTTTGTAATGGATTGGCAATTTAGACCGTTTGTCTAGTAAATGTTGCAATAGTCGGAATCTACAAGCAGTTTCTTGTCTTTTTAGTCTTGTATGAGGATTCCATGTCAGTCGTTTGTCGAGATGTAGTCCTAAGTAACGGACCTGTTCGACAGGAATAAGTGGGGTATTATTAAAGGATATTGTAGGGGAAGAGATCATGGGTTTACGTCGAAGGGTAAATGTGATTTGGTGGGATTTATTGGAAAAGAGAAAAGTAAAATAATTAACAAAAAATAATGATATTTGTATACTTAACAAAACAAACAACTGCCCTCTAATGGTAAATAGAAACAAGTTAATTTAAAAAAGGGACGAGAGAAGTGAAATAATAATAATAATAATAATAAGTAAAGTAGAGGTAGTGTGAATAATGATTAATAAATATAGAATTTACAACAGAATGTCCTGCAGCAGCCTGGGCTTCAGTCTTCGGGTTGAGGTAGGGTTTCCCAGGTTGTAGGTCACCCTCCTTTAACT
Organism: Halyomorpha halys; assembly: GCF_000696795.3. Classification (NCBI taxonomy): domain Eukaryota; kingdom Metazoa; phylum Arthropoda; class Insecta; order Hemiptera; family Pentatomidae; genus Halyomorpha; species Halyomorpha halys. The sequence continues at coordinate 102,739 of NW_027105476.1, read as the reverse complement.
GCGGAACATTAACTGCGATTCTTAGGACTTTGTTTCATGACCATATGAAAAAAATATATATATATTTCCAACAGAATTCGCAGTAAAAAGATTATTAAAAAAACTAATGCTATGATTGGTGAAGGGTCAGGGATTCAGTACTTTGTCCAAGATCATGCTCGAACACCAGTCTCCTCCCTCCCCCTCAATCATGGGAATACCACTTCATTCAGGTTAAGTGTGCTTTGGAGGAATCTCGGACCAACAGGGTTAACTCAGGTCATCAGTAATAGAATAAATAATTACCTGCTACAGCCTGATTCGAAATAATAACATAGCGACTTACTCCCTGAGCTACACGACTCCCTCTATCCCTAAAATAAGTTTATATTTGAATAAAATATTTCTTTTACATTACGAAAGTAGTATATAAATGTTAATAATCATCTCATAAGGAATCTTTTAGAGAAAACATACTTATGAATAGATCAGCAAAAGTATCTTTAATTTAACTATTAAAAAAAATTTTTCGAAACGAAGGTGCTCCTGCAGAAAAGCGATGAAAGGATATCTTTTAAAAAAGGGAATACCGAACTATTGTGACAGACGAAGCAGTTCATTTTACGATATGGTTCTTATGAACATAACGGGTTTAACATTTTACCAGTTATATATAGTAAACAAGCTGATAAAATATAATGCTGTCTTTAGTATTTATTTTATTAGAAAAAAAAATGTAAATTATCAATAGCTAAAAGGAATCTCTACGTTTCTAGATAATATAAACTACTGCATTGTCTCTCAAACTTTGTAGTTATCTATTGCAGTAACATCAATCAGACTACCTCGCTAATGGGCACCTATAGGTTAAGGACCCACCTAACGGTATTAGGATAAAACCTATTTATAGATTCGGTGGGATAATAAGTTTGAACCTGCGGGCCCATTAGGGGTCAGCACTATGGGAACTTCTTGTGAAACCTCTCTTCCCAAATGGGAATCCGTAGCCGTGTAGAAAGTGATACAGGCTCATCAGTCGAACCCACGCAGTCTGTCTCGAGCAGGACATTAAAAGCCAATAAAGGCAAGGGCATTAAGAATGTGCCGAAATAGTCTGATGGCTTACATGTACAGAATTAAATATGCTTGTAATAACTTGGAATGGGATAAATAATTTATTTGTTCAATTCTAACTGTCACTATACATTTTTCCTTGGATCTAAGCATATATATTTTTATTTCATTAATCAACTTATTTCCAATAAATTTGTGTTTAATCATATTGAATCACATTCTTAGTATTGTAGCCTCAATTGCTATTAACATAAAAATATCGATTATCTACAAGTTTAATTGCAAATATTTTAATTAAGAACAACCGTTTCAGTGATAAAGATACTACATGAATATCAGGAGCGAATTTATAATTTTAGACACTCGTTAGACGTAAAATTCAATTCATCGCATTTTAAAAACTTTATTATATTTATTTTCAAGAAATTAGTTTTCATCATTTTTTCACTTCTTTATTCCTTTTTTACACATGAAATAAGTTTCGAGCTCTTCAGCTCATTATCCATTTCTACAAATAGAAATATTTCCAATCAACATTCAACGATTAAAATATAGTTATAATCAATAATACCTTAATAATTTTTTTACACATCTTTTTTTTTGATTGATAGATTTATTT
>NW_027105476.1:91806-99676 GCF_000696795.3 Halyomorpha halys | reverse complement strand
CTTTTCAAAGTAGGTCAAGAGAATGAGCTTTATTTCTAGTCCAAAACCTCTTGAGCGGGAGATAGGAAGAACCTTAACAAAGGGGTTTTCCGACCGAGAAAATTTCGGAAAACAGACAGGTCAATTTCCTGTGTCGTCGAGAGATAAATTCAGCTGGAAAAACAGGAAGCCGGCCTCTGTTTAATCTTCTCCAGTCGGCTGTCACTCCCTGGGTCTTCGCCACGATGACAGCGCAGTCTATACTATTTCAAGAAAATGAAACGTCTTTCTTAGAAGATCTCGTGTTTCTTGTTTACTTTCAATCATTTCGCCCATATTATCCTTTTCATCTAAATTAAGATAGAAAACATAAATATACCATGAAAGGAAGAGGGTCCGCGTGGCGTAAAAGAAAAAAAAACTCAAATACTCCTAAGACTATTTTATATGCCAACGTTTCGCCTCACATTGCATGGCTTTATCGGAGCTAGTAAAGATACAGATACATAAATGGGGTAAAAATAAATGAACGATGAAATTTAATAATTAAAAAAAAAAGAGAAGATGGAAACTTTACAGTGAAACTTAAAATTCAATAAGAATAACAAAAGGTTTTACAAAATTGATGAAAACGACTGTCTGTTGCTCAGGGAGTTGAGGCGTAGGTCTTTGTAACCTAGGAACTCAGCTTCGGTTCGAATCCGGCCTGGGGGTCGACTTTGATTTATGTGGTGGTCCCTCGAAATGAAAACTTGACCCACCACCATGGTTAGAATAGGGTGGTACCTTATAGACACCCCCATTTCAGAAACGACTGGAAAGGGGGCCATGAAAAGGGAAAAAAACAGTATTGCACTTTTATTAGCAATGAAGACAATTTTTTTAAAATGAGAGTTAGAAATGAGGATTTCCCTTTGAAAATTAATTGGACATATTCGCCTATGACTTCGTTCTGAATAGGAAAGCATCTCTCTGGATGGAAACAAGAAGCCGTATTAAATTAGGTTTAATTTCTTACTGAACTCAGTGGTAGATGTTGTACAGCGTAGGGACTTGATAAAGTTGATTGTTGCTTCAAGTTTTACTTGTAAGTAGGGTGTTGAGTGTGTCACAGCACCAAGTTCCAAACTTCATCTCCAATAACAGCCAGCGGAGGCATTTACATATTTGGTAACTCCAGCTCATAATATCTGAGCCCTTATTGGTCCAAACTTGGCCCTTTCTCGCAGTGGGGCTTTGCAATCTCACAACAGTGAGTATTATTAGTTTTGTGAGCTATCCTTCATTCATAAAGTTTTATTACTATTATGTAATTTACACTTTACCGGTCTAATGCTGAAGTTGATAGGCTGAAGATTTGTGAGAGAATCGAGTATTAATAATAAGGAGAAGATGATTGGGAGTACGGCCCGTGAAGAACACCAATAAGTAAACACTTATTTATAAGTGCCAACGTTTCGGCCAGATTTTCATGCCTTCATCAGGGCTAAGATTAAAAACAATATAACAATTATAATGATTTTTTTATTGTGTAATATTAAATTATGTTATATTTATAGACAATAGTAATAAGTAGGGATAGGATTTTTATGCGCTAAAAAATCCGAAATATGTACATAAATATGTGCTAATAAATTGTCAAATATTTAAAAATATGTGTATTTATAAATTTTGTATTATTCAACAATATAAATTACTAATTAATTAGTACTTTTATAACTTAAAAAAGTTACATAAATATGTATTTATTATATATTATATGAATAATATTTTAAAGAAATTATGTTAAAATATGTACAAGAAAATGTACTTAGATAAAACATAGCTGTTCAATAACAAGGCAGTAAATAGTAATTGTAATTAAACTAATTGATTAATAATTAATCAGAATGAATAATGGACAAATTATAAATGGAAATAAAGAATAATCCTTATTAAAAAGAAAAAAAAACTTTAGAAAAACATTTAAAACTTTGAAAGGAATCAATTATTCAGCCGGGTCAGTTACAAAATTATTTCAGATTAAATGCATTTTTAAATTTTCAAATAAAAATCTTTTTCGGTTTGACCGCAGACTGGACTTGTGCCGGCTAAAAGATCTTTCAACATTTACTGATGTTATATGGGCATACTTAAATGAAGATACTTCCATTGCATCTAGTTGAATATTCTGCATAGCCTGGAGGTCTGTGTCATCATTTGTTATAATAAGGAATAAGGACCCTTACTCTTTTTAGTTGATTCTGAGAAATTCTAGATGTAATTCTGTGTGAAAATTTATTATTGCCACTGCTTTTAATTTGTATTCAAAGATGAAGATATAAAATTTAAACGCACTATTTATGATAAATTTCACTTTTAAATTTCTTCCGTTCTCTTGAATTTTACCTTGTTCCTGCGAAAAAATTATTTACAGTTGAACAAATAATTTAAGAAAATATGTGATTCAGGACAAAATATGTAAAAAGGCCAAATATTTAATAATATGTGAAATAAAAATGACTTCTTTTGGCCAGAAATGTCTTGAAACATCTTTAGTTAGTAAGTAATCGAAGATATCATGGTCAAGTAAAAATATGTGAAAACATAAAAATCCTATCCCTAGTAATAAGGATCATAGAGCTCACTCACACGATATTTAAAAATATATAAATTGAATATTAACAAAATAAGAAATAGAAGAAAAAATATATAAGTAATAATAATAAATAAATAAAAATTAAACTTTTGTTAGTATTTATTTTTTATACTTGCATATAAAAATATTTACACTCAGCCTGAGGAACTCGGAACTAGCTCTTTAGGACTTGACCGAAGAATCTATATAATAAATCTCATCAAGTCTTCATTACCCTTCCTCGTAAACCTGCTGATTGCCCTATAGTTTTGGTCTTGACCCATGTCGAACAGGTCCTATACCTTGGATTTCACCAGGACTAACTTGGAATCCTCATGCAAGACTGAAAAGACGGGAAACTGCACGTCAATTCCACTTACTAGCACTTACTAGACAAACAGTCTAAACTCCCAATGCATTACAAAAGACTGATAGATCTACATAACTATAATTAGGCCTAACTGGAATTACGAAGTTGAGCTTTGGGCTCTACTGGACCTTTTAATCTAAAATCCTTAATGCTCCTTACTCTGTCACAAATAAAATTATCCAGGAAAACTTTAATGTTCTAGATGTAACCGATTTAGCCCAAACTTGATATGAGTCCTTCCATTACAAACTCCCTAACAATACAAGAGCTGGGAAGAAAAAAAGTAGTTATTTCACCCCAATTTTTGGTTACTTTAATGAAGACTGTGTATGATTACTATTAAAAATTGATGAGTCTGCCAAGTATAGATAGAAGAAATAAAAATAATTAATTTTTCATTCAGAGCTCTATATCTTAAAAACTATCATCATTAGAAAACCTATGGAAACATCATTTAAAGTAGAGTCAATTTTCTAAAATATGAACCCTAAGAGAGGTTCGATAGTTCTCGAGATATAGCTTTTTAAAAAGTAACATTTCTTAAAAATCTACTGAAAGATTTGTAGTTAGTTAATTTATTTTGTGTAATCTATATCTCAGGAAATATGACACGTATAAATGTCTATTAGCACTCAAATTAAAGCTAGTTTAATGTACTATAAAGCAGTTTATAACCTTTATCTTTGTAGGAATAGTAATTTTCATGATATTTGCAAAAATAAGTTGATTTATAGATGTTCAGACAATAAGTTTGATTTATAAAAACCTTTATTTCAGAAACCAAAAAGACGTACAGATATCTGTCAGCACTCAAATTAAAGCTAGTTAAATCTACTATAAAGTAGTTTATAACATTTATCTTTGTAGGAGTATTAGTTTTTATGATATTGGACAAAATAAATTTACGAAATGTTAATTTCTAGTTGTTTGATTTTTTAATAAATATGTCTCAAGACCCCAAACGCGCACATATGTCAGCCAGCACTTCAATGCAAAAGGAAATTTAACTTACTATAAAGTTGTTTACTACACTTAACTTCGTAGAGGTAGTAGTTTTTATGATATTCGCTTATGAATATAAATTTAGCAAATGATAATTTGTCCGAACAACTATAAATCAATTTATTTTAGCATATTTCATGTAAACTACTACTCCTACGAAGATAAACATCATAAACTTTATAGCTCATTAAACTAGTTTAATTTGAGTGCTAATAGAGGTTTGTGCGTAGAATGATTTTAGAGATATAGATATTTCAATATAATTTAAGTAACTACAGATCATTCAGTACATTCTGTACAACATTTTCATGAAATGTTGCTTTTTATATAGCTATATCTCGAGAACTATTGAACGTAAATAGCTCTTAGGACTCATATTTTAGGAAATTTACTCTAATTTAAATTATATACTCTTAGATTTTCTATTGTTGTTGATATTTTTAAGGATATAGACCTCTGAATGAAAAATTAATTATTTTTAACGTTTTGAAACAGCCGTCATTTTGTATTCCTCCTACCTATACTTGGCAGACTCATTAATTTTGTCTAGTAATTATACATAGTTTACATTAAAGTAATCAAAATTTGGGTTGAAATAACTGCCTTTTTTTCTCCTCTTGAGCTATTGTACTATACCTATTCTATCCCTAAAAATTCTTCGAGGCGCCTGAAAAGGAGATGGCTTTGAGACCTTCTAATGAAGAAAGCTATTAGAGTACTACCAATGGGTAGTTTCTCATCAAACATGAGCAATATTATTATAATCTAACATCAAATTTATTAGATGTATTTTTATGTACAGTTGTAAATGTCGATTAATAAATTAAACAAAGTTATGATTGCATACCATAAAGTTTAAAATATTTAGAAAAGTTCATAATACATCTTCTAGTATAATTTTAACATTTTTCTTTTGCAAAGTTATGCAAGTACTGAACCATAAAGATACGACCTTTTATTAAAAGTTATATCCTCCTCTTGACAATTTGTTCTATCCTAAATGGTTATAGAACCGATGTTGAAAATACTTAGAATGCTTTTATGGAATTAGTCCTGTCCACCTGGCTCGTATATATCGGTTAGCTGAAATTAAGAATGGGAGTAGAGAAGAAAATTTAATTTTAGTTCCCGACACTTGTATATCTAACTAATTATTTTTAATTACTAAAATATTGCTGAATTTATAACCGACCTGAATTAGTTCTAATTAAAATTCCGGTAATGTTTTAGTAGTTATTCGTTCTGTTATCGAATGCTAAGCAATTAAGTAGTCGATTTATTATCGATAGGTATTAGTATTTAGTAATGGTCGATGGCTATCTCTTTCAGTATGGGCCCTGAATACTAATGCTCACTGAGGTACCGTTATAGTTCATCTCTCACTGCACAGGTGGCGGTAGTGTATCCAACGGCTCTTTTAGTATATCACGTTACCATGAAATTATTTAATTATTTCGTTTCACCTATATATTGTAATATTTTTCTGATATAAAAATCAATATTTGCTTGTTCATACTTTATGCACTGTCATACCGTTTATCCGATTGCGATGGGAATTTTTACTTAATTTTTAGGAGTTTTTAAGATTACAGGTTACAATTTTTCAGTAATTATAATATGGTCATAGGTTTGTCACTATCTGAGGAATAAGAATAAAATATTACTGATTCCATTAAATGATTTTTAGTATATAAAAATTAATGAGGATTTCAAAATTTGTTTTTAGGAAAAATCAAATCATATTCATTTTTAGCATTGTCCGCGGTTGTGAAGAAATAACAAAAAATCAATAATATTTTAATAAACTAATAGTATTAAATTCTTTAAAATCACCAATAAAAAGTCTTAACTTCTTAAAATGCCAACTGACTTCATTACTAGAACAGTAAATTTGTCAGTTAAACTGAAATTAATTTATTAGTTAATTAGACAACTAATTAGCAACAACTGATTGTAAATGTAGATCGTCGGCCTGTTGCTAGACGACACCTTAGCAACGATTTAACAACCCTAGCAACGGTATCTCTTATTTAATTATTATAATACAAATATAAAATACATATGTTTCTTTTTAATTAAATAAAAATTGTAACTACAATGTAATACAAATACAAATAAATGTAATACAGTACTATTTACAACAAATTTAAATACTAAAGTTAATTTTATTTGAATGACTTTTTGCTATTCTTGTTCCTCTGCATACCTCAAATTAACTACTTTATTCTCTTAAACCAGAAAAAAGATGAATATTATTAATTATACTTTGAATTTCTCTAATATATAAATAAATAATGTGACGGTAGCAGCGTGGTAACGCGCCTGTCTGCCAACCCATAGATTGCGAGTTCGAGTCCCCAGCCCTATCCGGGACCCAACTTTTGAAAACCACGTCAAGAAGCGCGCGATGCATTTCCTAGGTACATCGAGCGAGACCTTGGACCTCCACGGTCTACCACGCCAATAAACAAAACACAAAGTCCAATATTGTACAATTAATGTATACACATTTTCAAATATAGCAATAGCCAAGCATTGCCTACTATTTTATAAAAATTATTATTTGAATGCTGTGTGTTTTGTTACTTTAGTTACTCTGCATTTATTTGGCTATTAGAAAACCTAATGAAACATCCATTTATTGTTCACCTAATTTAAATACTGTTCTATTATGTTTACTTTACATATTATTATCGTTATTGTGGCACAACTGCCGTTCCCACTCCTCCCAATACCAACGGTCATTTTTGTTTTGACTGCCGTCAAAATAGGTATGCATTCTGTCTCATCATTTGATTTGTATTCTTTTTTCTTTTTACATCACTTTATTTGTATTTTCTTTAATATTTCTTTTCTTATCTATCTGTTACTATTACCCTTTACATTTACTATTTACTACCTTTATTTTTTCTTATTATATCTTACTTTTTTACATTTTATATCCCTATTATTTTACACTTATGTTTTTGTTTTCCTTTTGTAACTATGTGTTTGTATCTTTTTTAGCCCTGACGAACCCCTGCAACGTGGGGCGAAACGTTGGATCAATAAATAGTATATTCTACTATTTGAGTTTTTTTTTACCGCACCCGGACCGTATTCCTTTCATCTTTACACACGGTCAACCAATAATCTTCCACTAATGAAACATCGTTTATAGTAAAGTAAATTCGCACAATTTGAGCCCTAATAAAGCTATATTCGTTAAATAGTACCTGAGATATACTTTTTTAAAAAGCGACATTTAAAAAAAAATTACTTATCAATCAGGAGTTAGTAAATTTATTTTGGGAAATATATATTTCAGGAACTTTTCGTCATATAGATGTCTATAAGCACTCAAATAAAAGTTAGTTCAATGTGCCATAGAATAGTTTATTAGCAGACTAAAGTAATTAAAATTGGGGTGATAGGTTTACTGTTACAGTGTAACAGAGCGCTACTTTCTCACTTTCGTGACAGTTAAAAAACAGAAAATTGACACTGTATAACAAAAAAAGAAAAGTAACGAAAGGCTCCAGAAATGAAAAGAAATACTGAACCAACGTAACATTCATCTCACGAAATGGTGCTTATGAGAATCTTATGATCAATAAATTTTCTAGTTGTAATATTAATTCATTTAATAAATATAATTGCTTTATAAAATTACATCTTCTCATACCAATAAGATAGTCAGCTCTTGGAATATTAACGCTCAGAGGACGGTGGAGATTGTTCTCGAAGCTAAATAGGAGGATTCGTTCCAGCCTAGGAGAGCTCAGAATCATTTCTATGCAAAACACTAGAATGGGTTCTGCGGTCTAATGTCGTCTATTTCGTTGGAAGAGAAAATAAGAAAAAAAGAACTTATATAAATGAGCAATTTTCAAGCAGTTATTATACAACATAGAAAGCAAAAG
>NW_027105476.1:91412-91756 GCF_000696795.3 Halyomorpha halys | reverse complement strand
AGCAGTTATTATACAACATAGAAAGCAAAAGTTTTATTTAAAGTAATATTAAAAATTCACTGGCATGCATAATATTTAAATAATGTTGAATATATAAATAATAGACCGTATTATATCAAATTATGGAGATGGTCGTGCGGTCAAGAAAAAACACAAAATAATTAACATCCATTTATTGGCTGATTTTTCGCCCCACTTTATACTAAAACAACTAAAAATATTTTGACATAGATAATAAGAGACAAAAAAGTAAATTAAGGTCGGGTTAAAATTATGTAAATATAAGTGAAAATAAAATATAAAAATCAAACCGGAGAAGTAATAACACGAAAAATAGAAAGGAG
>NW_027105476.1:90355-90739 GCF_000696795.3 Halyomorpha halys | reverse complement strand
TTTATTTAAAGTAATATTAAAAATTCACTGGCATGCATAATACTTAAATTATGTTGAATATATAAATAATTGACCGTACTATATCAAATTATGGAGATGATCGTGCGGTCAAGAAAAAACACAAAATAGTTAACAACCATTTATTGGCCGATTTTTCGCCCCACTTTATACTAAAACAACTAAAAATATTTTGACATAGGATAATAAGAGACAAAAAAGTAAATTAAGGTCGGGTTAAAATTATGTAAATATAAGTGAAAAGAAAATATAAAAATCAGGCAAAGTTAAGAACCGGAGAAGTAATAACACGAAAAATAGAAAGGAGGTATGATAATTTAACACACTAAAATGTAAATGAAAACATGCAATTACAAATTTTTGTTA
>NW_027105476.1:87564-90035 GCF_000696795.3 Halyomorpha halys | reverse complement strand
CCTCACAACTTGAATATTTTTTATAGCAGCCTCAGTCGCGTGTGAGATAATGTCTCATGAGAAGGGTATATTGTCAGGGAAAGAGTGGTAGAACAAAGTACGAGGTATAGAAGGAAGAGACTGTGAACTACAGATTCCAGAAAGATGGAAACCACAGTCTTTCTCTAGCAGCACCCAGACCAGAAAAAACGATAGACGTGAGAGAAATTCTCACACAGCGACCAATGGCGGGTTAATGAACGGCAGCAGCTCAAATTTTATGAGACGTACGGTTCATTGCTTACTAGGCAAACAAAATGAGCCTTTTCTGGGAAGGGTAATCATGTGATTACCCGTCACATGTGATGAACAGTTGATTTTATATAGTACAAGAGCCCAAGAGGAGAAAAAAGGTAGTTATCTCACCCAAATTTTTTATTACTTTAAAGCTATGAAAGCTATGTATAATTAATAGTCAAAATTGATGAGTCTGCCAAGTATAGGTAGAGGGAATAAAAAATGGCGGCTGTTTCAAAGGAATAAAAAAAAATAATTTTTTATTCGGAGCCCTATATCTCAAAGAGTAGAGACAACACAAGAAAACCTAAGAGAACGTCATTTAAAGAAGAGCAAATCTGCTAAAATATGAGCCCTAAAAGAGTTATTTACGATAAATAGTTCTCAAGATATAGCTTTTTAAAAAGCAACATTTCATAAAAATGTTGTAAGGGACGTACTGAAAGATCAATAATTAGTGAATTTATTTTCAAAAATCTCTACCTCAAAAACCATTTGACGTACAGATGTCTATTAGCACTCAAATCAAAGCTAGTTTAATGAGCTATAAAGTTTATGATGTTTATCTTCGTAGGAGTAATTGTTTACATGGAATTTGCTCAAATAAATTGATTTATAGTTGTTCGGACAAATTTTCATTAGCCAAATTTATATTCATATGTGAATATCATAAAAACTACTACCTCTACGAAGATAAGTGTCATAAACTACTTTATAGTCAGTTAAATTTCCTTAATTTTGAGTGTTGGCAGACATATGTGCGTCTTATGGATCTAGAGATATATTTTTTCAAAAATCCAAATTTTATAGGAACAACTATAATTTAACATTTTGTGAGTTTATTTTGTCAATTCTCATAAAAATTACTACTCCTACAAAGATAAACATAATTAACTATTTTGTAGTAAATTTAACTAGCTTTAATTTGAGTACTGGCAAACATCTGTACGTCCAATGGTTTCTAAAATGAAGTTTTTCATAAATCAAACTTATTGTCCGAACAACTATAAAGCAATTTATTTTAGGAAATATCATGAAAACTACTTTTCCTCCGAAGGTAAAAGTCATATACTACTTTATAGTCCATTAAACTAGCTTTAATTTGAGTGCTAATAGACATCTGTATGTGTCATAGTTTCTGAGATAGATTTCTCAAAATAAATTAGCTAACTACTAATCTGTCAGAAAAATTTGCTTTTTAAAAAGCTATACCTCGAGAACTATTGGACGTAAATAGCTCTTTTAGGGCTAATATTTCAGCAAATTTAGTCTTCTTTAAATAATGTCCTCTTAGATTTTCTAGTGTTGTTGGTAGTTTTTAATATATAGAGTTCCGAATGAAAAATTAAGGTTTTGAAACAGCCGCCATTTTTTCTTCCCCCTACCTGTACTTGGCAGACCCATCAATTTTGACAAGTAATTATACATAGTTTTCATTAAAGTAATCAAACATTGGGGTGAGATAACTGCCTTTTTTTCTTCCCGGCTCTTGTACTAATATGACAACAGGCGTCGGTCAGGTCGGTAGTTAAACATCGACCGGGACACCTCCCAAAACCTAATTTTCATAAAAAAAAAAAGGTTACTGTGTCACTGACCTATTCCTCTAGTTTGTCGAAGATACTATGCAAAACTGAAAAAATAAATATATTTTAATTTTTGCAATATATAAGGAGCTTTATTCTGCTGTTGGTCTTTTTAAGAAGGATTTAAGACCTGGCCGCATCAGGCTGAAATTCGGCTTTGGCTTCGATCGAGTCCATTAGATTTTGATACGAATATTTTCGAGTTTAATATGTTAATCTGGCTTCTTGATAATGTCTTGGAAATAAATCCATCTTGCAAAGAAAGTGACATTTATATTTATGAAACTGGCTGTTCCCTCTCCATGTGAGAAATATTATTTGAGTAGTGAAATTTGAATATATTTCAACATAAATTTAGATGTAAAAAAAAAGTATACATATGTAATCCAGTTTCAAATATGGTTTTAACGCTATTGTATTTACAAAAAAATTATATATTAATTACCAATACAAATTTAAAACATTTCTATTTTGTGTTATTTATAGTGTAAATACTGACAAAAGTCAAAAGAAGAAATCAAGTGTCTGAATATCGACGTTACCTTTTGACAAAAAAAGGTGTGGAAAAAATTTCCATTACTGTTACAAAAAAATTACCATTACAGATAA
>NW_027105476.1:85289-87514 GCF_000696795.3 Halyomorpha halys | reverse complement strand
TATGATAATTTAACACACTAAAATGTAAATGAAAACATGCAATTACAAATTTTTGTTATAAGGACCCCCAAACATAAACTAAGAGTGTACAATCCATAGTAAATCATACGTACCTAATGGAGTTCCTGTCTCTTCAAACCTATGTGTCCCTAGTTATATTTCCCCTCTCCCTCCCCCCCCCAAAAAAAACAATTTTTATGGATTAAATACACTTAGCGCACGTAAGAAGAATCCTCACAACTTGAATATTTTTTATAGCAGCCTCAGTCGCGTGTGAGATAATGTCTCATGAGAAGGGTATATTGTCAGGGAAAGAGTGGTAGAACAAAGTACGAGGTATAGAAGGAAGAGACTGTGAACTACAGATTCCAGGAAGATGGAAACCACAGTCTTTCTCTAGCAGCACCTAGACCCGAAAAAATGATAGACGTGAGAGAAATTCTCGCGCAGCGACCAATGACGGGTTAATGAACGGTAGTAGCTCAAATTTTATGAGACGTACGGTTCATTGCTTACTAGGCAAACAAAACGAGCCTTTTCTGGGAAGGGTAATCATGTGATTACCCGTCACATGTGATGAACAGTTGATTTTATATAGTACAAGAGCCCAAGAGGAGAAAAAAGGTAGTTATCTCACCCAAATTTTTTATTACTTTAAAGCTATGAAAGCTATGTATAATTAATAGTCAAAATTGATGAGTCTGCCAAGTATAGGTAGAGGGAATAAAAAATGGCGGCTGTTTCAAAGGAATAAAAAAAAAAAATTTTTATTCGGAGCTCTATATCTCAAAGAGTAAAGACAACACAAGAAAACCTAAGAGAACGTCATTTAAAGAAGAGCAAATCTGCTAAAATATGAGCCCTAAAAGAGTTATTTACGTTAAATAGTTCTCGAGATATAGCTCTTTAAAAAGCAACATTTCATAAAAATGTTGTAAGGGACGTACTGAAAGATCAATAATTAGTGAATTTATTTTCAAAAATCTCTATCTCAAAAACCATTTGACGTACAGATGTCTATTAGCACTCAAATATAAGCTAGTTTAATGAGCTATAAAGTTTATGATGTTTATCTTCGTAGGAGTAATAGTTTACATGAAATTTGCTAAAATAAATTGATTCATAGTTGTTGGGACAAATTTTCATTAGACAAATTTATATTCATATGTGAATATCATAAAAACTACTATCCCTACGAAGATAAGTGTCATAAACTACTTTATAGTAAGTTAAATTTCCTTAATTTTGAGTGTTGGCAGACATATGTGCGTCTTATGGATCTAGAGATATATTTTTTCAAAAATCTAAATTTTATAGGAACAACTATAAATTAACATTTTGTGAGTTTATTTTGTCAAATATCATAAAAACTACTACTCCTACAAAGATCCTACGGTGGCAAACATCTGTATGTCAAATGGTTTCTGAAATGAAGTTTTTCATAAATCAAATTTATGTCTGAACAACTATAAATCAATTTATTTTAGGAAATATCATGAAAACTACTTTTCCTCCGAAAGTAAATGCCATATTATTTGTAGTCCATTAAACTAGCTTTAATTTGAGTGCTAATAGACATCTGTACGAGTCATAGTTCCTGAGATATAGATTTCCCAAAATAAATTAGCTAACTACTAATCTGTCAGAAAATGTTTAAGAAATTTTGCTATTGGACGTAAATAGCTCTTTTAGGGATAATATTTCAGAAAATTTAGTCTTCTTTAAATAATGTTCTCTTTGATTTTCTATTGTTGTTGGTAGTTTTTAAGATATAGAGCTTCAAATGAAAAATTAATTTTTTTTTTTTAAGGTTTTGAAACAGCCGACATTTTTTATTCCCCCTACCTGTACTTGGCAGACTCATAAATTTTGACAAGTAATTATACATAGTTTTCATTAAAGTAATCAAACATTGGGGTGAGATAACTGCCATTTTTCTTCCCGGCTCTTGTACTAATATGACAACAGGCGTTGGTCAGGTCGATAGTTAAACATCGACCGAGACATCTACCGAAACCTAATTTTCATAAAAAAAGAAAATGGTTACTATGTCACTGACCTATTGCTCTAGCTTGTCGAAGATAGTATGCAAAACTGAAAAAATAAATATATTTTAATTTTTGCAATATATTAAGAGCTTTATTCCGCTGGTGGTCTTAGGAATCTTTTTAAGAAGGATTTAAGACCTGGCCGCATCAGGCTGAAATTCGGCTTTGGCTTCGATC
>NW_027105476.1:84407-84737 GCF_000696795.3 Halyomorpha halys | reverse complement strand
GAAAACTATGTATAATTAATATTCAAAATTGATTAGTCTGCTAAGTATAGGTAGTGGGAATAGAAAATGGTGGCTGTTTTAACACGTTAAAAAAATTAATTTTTCATTCGAAGCTTTATATCTTCCTAACTACTAACAACAACAGAAAACTTAAAAGAACATCATTTAAACTAGAGTAAATTCTCTAAAATATCAGCTCTAACTGAGCTTACATTCAATACTTCCTGATATATAACTTTTTAAAAAGCAGCATTTCATAAGACATTCACAGAAAAATCAATAGTGTATTTATTTTGAGAAATCTATATCTCAAAAATCATTCGTCATACA
>NW_027105476.1:82371-84357 GCF_000696795.3 Halyomorpha halys | reverse complement strand
CAATAGTGTATTTATTTTGAGAAATCTATATCTCAAAAATCATTCGTCATACAGATGTCTACTACACTTAACACTCAAATTAAAGCTAGTTTAATGTACTATAAAGTAGTTAATGATGTTTATCTTCGTAGGAGTAGTAGTTTCTATGATATTTAACAAAATTTAATCCGAACTACTAGAAATTAACAATATGTTAATTTATTTCGTCAAATATCATAAAAACATCTACTCCTACGAAGAAAAGTGTCAAAAACTACTTTATAGTAAATTTAACTATCTTTTATTTGAGTGCTGGTAGACATATATAGGTCTTATGGCTTCGAAGATATATTTTTTTTTTAAATCAAAATTTTCGACCGAATAACTAGAGACAAACATTTTTTCGAATATCATAAAAACTATTTATTACTCCTACGAAGATAAATATCGCACTAGTATTTCTAAAGTGACATAAGTCTAAAACTTACATTTCTGGAAATGTAACACTCTTGCCTATGGAGGGGTATTAGCATCAAGGTAGCAAGAGTGACACAAGTGCCTTCTGGCGGACAAGCTCTGAAGCTAGTTTGATACAGTTTTGATGATTCATAAAGATATATTTACCAATTTCTTTCATAGTCATAACTCAAAAACACCGATTTTTTAGTTGTGTCACTTTAGAAATACTAGTGCGATATCATGAACTGCTTTCTAGTACATTAAACTAGCTTTATTTTGAGCGCTTATAAACATCTTTACGTTAAATAATTTTTGAAATATTTATTTCTCAGTATAAATTCACTAACCACTGATTTTTTAATGCATTTCTTATGAAATACTGTTTTATTAAAAGCTATATATTGGGAACTGTTAAATGAAAATAGCTCTACTTTAAATGATGTTCTCTTAAGTTTTGTAGTGTTTTTGGTAGTTTTAAAGATATAAAACTCCGAATGAAACATTGATTTTTTTTAACGTTTTGAAATAGCCACCATTTTTTATTTCCCCTTCCTATACTTAGCAGACTCATCAATTTTATGTTGTTTTTACACATAGTTTTTATTAAAATCTGTACTACTACAACTTATGAAGGTGTAGTGATTGATTACTTTGTTAGGAAGTACTGTTACTGTTGTGCAAGGAGGTGATTTAGTCAGAAACACGCTCGACAGCCAGATTTTTACCCAAGTTAAGGTACACAATTTATGAGGCTGGGTGGACCCCAGGAGGACTCTTGAACCAACAGGGTTGACTCACTGCTCCAGTTTAACAGAAACCAATTTTCTGCTTAGCCGGATTCAAACCCGGGTCCTTGGAGTTAGTAGCAACGCACCTTACCACGCTGCCTTTTTTTTCTCCTCATGGGCTCTTATACTAATTCATTGAGATGGTATCTACAGCATACATCATTTTACTAGCTGCTTTTGTTGATTCATTATCCAGTTTTTGCGCCTTAAATTGCTAAACACACTAAACCGCACTGCAGATTTATACTTTTTCTGTGACTAACTTATTATTTATTAAGTACGTTTCAATTCTTTTCATTGTATGAGGAGAATATGGTTAGGGGTCAAAATATAATACAAATAAGTTTAAATAACGTATTTAATAGTGCCAACGTTTCGGTCAGAATTTCTATCCTTCATCAGGGCTGCCAGTAGAAAATCGGAAAGCCAGGTTCTTTTTTTGCCAAGAACTGTTGGTACTGTTAAACAAGTCATTTCAACTTATTTGTGTTATATTCTAACCCCTCCCCCCCAACCATCTCCTCATATATATTATCCACAGTGAACTTCTTCTCATTATTATCTTATCATTACTATCTTATCATTATATTTTATCAATTCATCAAGGTTATAATCGCATCCCAATGAACTATGTGTTTTCTTTTTCTTTTTTTTTAATAGAAACAAGCCCGAAATGTTTTCGTAAAATTCGCCACCCGACCTATAAAAGGTGATTGAAGCTTGTATTTCTAGCCGAAGCTTCGGGAACATTGGTCGACAC
>NW_027105476.1:77213-80998 GCF_000696795.3 Halyomorpha halys | reverse complement strand
AATCTCCACCTTCCAATCGGGTCATCCACAATTTTTTTCCTATAGAATCAACTGAAGTTATAACTATTTTATTTTGAAACATAAAACATATCTTTTTTGAATAATGCAAAAAAAAAAAAAAAATCAATACTACCTCTATTCTGTAGTAATTTCTAAGTACACGTAACACATTTTCATTTAATCCGCAAACCAGTTCAACGTGATTGGACCATTCTTATTCAATTGGAGAATTCGTAGGCGATTTTGTCACGACGATATTATTCCCTCGGGGTTTACATAATTTATGTATAAATATGCAAAAAGGGATAAGTTAGTCTGGACTTCCAAAGGTCAAACGAGTTCATCAGTTATATGTTGTCCTGCAGGCTTTGTGCAGGAAAAAAATCCTCGAGGAATTTTTTTGAATACAATTGAACCCCGCTTAAGTATTAGTACAAGAGCCCAAGAGCAGAAAAAAGTTATATCTTCCCAATGACTGATTACTTTAATGAAAACTATGTATAATGACTAGTCGAAATTGATGAGATTTCCAAATAAATGTAGATGGAATTAAAAATGGCAACTGTTTGAAAACCTTAATTTTTCACTCGGAGCTCTATATCTTTAAAATTACCAACAACAGGTAGAAAACCTAAGATAACATCATTTCAAGTAGAGTAAATTTGTTAAAATATGAGCCCTGATAGAGCTATTTACGTTCAATAGTTCTCGAGATGTAGCTTTTTAAAAAGAAATATTTCATTAAAATGTACAGGATGTACTGAAAGATCAGTTGGTGAATTTATTTCGAGAAATTTATATCTCAAAAACTATTCGAGGTACAGATCTCTATTAGCACTCAAATTAAAGCTAGTTTAATGGACTATAAAGCAGTTTATAAAGTTTATCTTCGTAGGAGTGATAGTTTTAATGATATTTTCTAAAATAAATTGATTAATAGTTGTTTGGACAAATTTTCTTGTTCCAAATTTATATTCATCTGCGAATATCATAAAAACTACTAAAAAAAATTGCATTGCAAAAATGTATCTCAGGAATCATAAGACATTACTGAGATGCATTTTTAAAAAAATCAATTATTTTATCCGAACAACTAGAAATTAACGTTTTGTGAATTTATTTTGTCAAATATCATAAAAACTATTTCTCATACAAAGATAAACGTTATAATCTATTTTATAGTAAGTTTAACTAGCTTTAATTTAAGTAATGGCAGACGTTTATATGTCATATCGTTTCTGAAATAAAGTTTTTCATAAATCAAACTTATTTTCCGAATAACTATAAATCAATATTTTTTAACAAATATCATGAAAAGTACTATTTCTACGAAGGTAAAGATCATAAACTACTTTAAGTACATTAAACTAGCTTTAATTTGAGTGATAATAGACATCTATTCGTGACATAGTTCCTGAGATATGGATTTGTCAAAATAAATTAACTACCTCGTAATCTTTCAGTACATTTTTATAAAATGTCGTTTTTTAAAAAGCTATATCTCGAAAACCATTAAACGTAAACAGCTCTATTTTGGCTAACATTTTAGCAAATTTACTCTTCTTTAAATAATGTTCTCTTAGGTTTTTTAGTGCTGTTGGTAGTTTTTAAGATATAGAGCTACGAATGAAAAATTAATTTTTTTAAAGGTTTTGAAACAGCCACCATTCTTTATTTCCCCTACTTATACTTGGCAGACTCGTCAATTTTGACTAGTAATTATCCATGGTTTTCATTAAAGCAATCAAAAATTGGGGTGAGATAACCGCCTTTTTTTCTTCCCGGCTCTTGTACTATATTTTCTAACTTTTATCTTCGAAGGTGTATGTAGTTCTTACTATAGTTGAACATGAAATTTTGTCCAAACAACTAAAGTCAATTTATAATAGTTCAGCACAAAACATGAAAACTACTACGAAAATAAACGTCATTAGCTGCTTCATAGTACATTAAACAAGCTTTTATTAATTTAATAGGCCTCTGTGCGTGAAATGGTTTCTGAGGTACAGATTACCTAAAATGAATTCAGCTCTGATTTTCTAGTACATTTTTTATGAAATCTGCATTCTAAAAAATATCAAAAAAGTTTTCTCTACTTTATATAATTTTTTTGTTAAGTTTTCAAGTGCTGTTAGTTGTTTTAAAGATATGGAGCTTCAAATGAAAACAAAAGTTTCTTTTGGAATTAGCCGCATTTTTTCGATGGCGAACGGATGGATTTTGTTTTATTCTATTTTAGGATTCAACCTTTAATCGTATCCCAAAATCTCCAATCCCGTATCACAGCCCTCGAAGAATAGTGTCGTAATTGGAGGATTAAGATAAATTCCAACAAATCCCATCAAATCAACTTTACCCTTCGCCGTAAACCTACTGACTGCCCTACAGGACAAACGACTAACCTGGAATCCTCACATAAGACTGAAAAGACAGGAAACTGCACGTCGATTTCGACTGTTACAGCACTTACTAGACAAACGGTCTAAACTTCCAACACATTACAAAAGACTGATCTACGTGACTGTAATAAGGCCAATCTGGACAAGTTGAGGTTTGGGGCTCCACTAAACCTTCGAATTCCTCTCGTATTCAATCCTTACAATCCAAAATCCTGCGTAAAATCCTCAATGCTCCCTACTTTATCACAAAATCATCCACAAAGACCTTAATGTTCCATTTGTAACCGATCTAGCCCGAACCAGATATCAATCCTTCCATTACAAACTTCCTAAGCACTCAAACCCATCAGTTTCTAATCTTGCATCCTTTACCATTCCTAACAATCCTCCGAGGCGCCTGAAAAGAAGATGGGTACGAGACCAGCTAATGTAAAATGTTATTTTTATAACCAATGGGTAGTCTCTCTACACGCCTGTAACACTCCAATTTAACTTAGATCAGATTTACTAAATGTTTTATAATGTACAGTTGTAAATAGCAATAAATAAATATTAAAAAAAAAAACAGGATTCAACCTGTCTTGAAACGTTAGATTTTTTGTTTTTGGTCGATTATTATGTTTCATTATTGAAAATATTAAACCTAAAACAGTGTAATTATTGCAATGTTTTTTCTTTTTTTTTTTATGAATATTGCCTTTACGATAGCCAAGTTTATAAAATTATATTCCAATTAAGGAGGAAAATTCTCGCCATTATTTCCTCCGGGTAAACATTATTATTCCGCTTTGACATTGGAGCTACCTATCTCGAAGACTATGGCGCCACATAATTACACTAAGCGCTCTATTTTACATAAAACATTTCGCCAATAATAAACATTTCAAAAAAAAAAAAGGAAAGACAATAGTGATTTATAGACATGTTAAACACATATTGAATACGTACCGCGGCAGAAAAAGCGGCCTTTTCAAAGTGTCGTATAATTGTAGCATAGACACAGGTTAAGCATTCGAAATGAAGACAGTAATCAACGTGGCAGGTGCACAGCCAAATACTATGAGTATTTATTTACTACTTTGCTTGAATAGTGGCGCAAATGCCAACAAAAAAGAAAATATATTGCAGTTTTATCTCGAAATGGACGTGTTTCTAAGGAGAAACTGCCTCAATTTTTTTTTTTTTTTATTTTATTCATTTAAAAAATTACATCTACTATGTAATACTAGTTTGTACCAGATGACAACATCTATCGGTGGGTGCCAAAATAACACAAATCATAGAAATAAGTGAAATGTAAACAGTTTTGACTATTAGAGCGTTATGATGGCTATACAATTTTTAAGCTAAATAAGTGGAATATGAATTTATCTCAAGTGGTATAAC
>NW_027105476.1:72177-76685 GCF_000696795.3 Halyomorpha halys | reverse complement strand
TCCTGATGGATGATTTGATTTGTGACAAAGTTGGGAGCATTAAGGATTTTACGAAGGATTCTGGACTGTAAGGATTGGATTCGGGAGGAATTAGATGGTTTAGTGGAGCCCCATAGCTCAACTCCGTATGTCCAGATAGGCCTTATAATAGTCATGTACATCAGTCTTTTGTAATGGATTGGTTTTATTAGTTAAATAAAATAACTGAAAAGATTTTGAAGTGAATCATAAGCTCCAAATTTACAATTAGTGAATTAATATAATAATGAGAATAAAGCAAGTGGATACAGAATAAGATAAAAATAAGGATCCAATAATATCCATTACTAAGCACACACATATTGCTAATACAGATTGTAATATAATAAATAAATTATGTGGAGTTTGGAAAAAATACAGGGAGATATGGTCATTTGGTGAATCAAAATCAATTAGTGGGAATCATTGAAGAAAGTAATCAGTTAAATATTTCTTTTTGTGATTGATTTATTTATTAGTTGTTCTGGTAAGCGATTGAACAGATATGGTTCAAGTAGAATTTACAATACATTTAGTAAAAAACTGCTTTATTATAAATTTATTTAACTCTTTGAGAAGTATTATTAAAATATTTAGGTATAATTGATTTTTAATTAATTGAGGATTAATTAATTTCATCTTTTTCTTTAAAAGATGTTACATATTTGAGAAAATTAAGTGTTGTATATTTTGTCGGGTTGTATATGAATTTATATTGCGGTACATCTTTTGTTTTATTTATTTTTTTGAATAAACTTTGAACATGTAACAACATTGTTGAATTTTTGGAATAAACTACTGCTACAAAGGGGAGTTGTGCCAATAATTAGACGCTCTAACACCAGAGCACGCACTTATTCTTTGATGTGAGCCCGCTCACGATCGTGGTGAATGTAAACTGCAACAAACAATGGAAATAGTTAGCACCGAAGCTGCGAGTCGCTGCATCTCTTGTGCATTGCTAATCAGTGTCCTCCCGAGTGCAGTCACGATGCAACTGCAAGTCCGGGCAGGATATGGTCGAAATAAAAGAATCCTGCGACGAGGAGTCAGCTAGTTAGGCTGTGGGCTTTGCTCACGTCTCACTTGGATGTTATTAGTTGCTCCTGCGGGTGTCGATACCATCACTGGAATAGTATCTGCTGGAGCAGCGCTTCCTGGGTAATTGGAAAGAGGTTCGCACTCACGATATCATGTTGGTAAAAGATTTTTCGATTACTTCTTTAAATCTTCAAAATAATAAACACAAAAATATAACGTAAAAATCCAGCCAAAAGTATAAATAATCTTAGTTGTTTAATTACACGGTCTAGTGTGAATTGTGAAAGTAGCAGGCAGTTTCTGAACATCGGGCTAATTGTATGTAGCGTTTTTTTTAAACGTCCTGTCTAAAAATAATTTCTAAATATATAAGGATAAAAATAGTATTCTTAGTATTAGAAAAGGACAATTTCGGTGACATAGATTCAGGAATTTTTTGTTTGTTTCTTTTTCTTCTTAGTCCCATGGTTGCGTGGTGTTGAAGGCAGCCTCTCTTTCTGCATTGGTATTGGTCTATTTGAAGAGGGTGCTGAGGACATTTGAACATTTGGAAAGGGGTAGTCTGTATTTTGTGTCAGTCTGTTGATAATGGGTTTCTCTAGGTTTATCGACTCAAATAATTTAGTTAGTAGTACTCAGTCGGGTCTGTTTGTATGTCTGCTACCTTTGTGGCCGTCCTGTCACAACCCCTCAAGATAACCTAGTGTTCAAACAATATATATACAATTTAACAGAAGAAATACATTTTAACAGGTTCAAAGGTTTAAGTATCTAGGTTCTACTGATACTACAAAAAAAATTTACCTAGGAAATAGAAACGAAATTAATCGATTTTATTTCCTAGGTCAATTTTTTTTAATTGTTATTTTTTAATTTCAAAATTTCTTAGCTCGCGCTAAGAGCTTTTCTTTCCACAAATTTAAAAGTTGGAATTTACAAAACTATTATCCTTCCTACTGTCACAATCTTTCTACAAAATTTTTAATTTAAAAATATACATGCTGATTTTGCAATTTAATGCCTCGATTATAGTAACTTCTATATCCTTAATAATTGTAATTATTATTAGTATGTATTCTATACTGCTATACTAAATATTTAACTAAATAAGAAAAAAAATGCCGATGGCTTATGTGTGCTTGCAGTTAATCATAACCCTAATGGTATTGGAGAGTTTGTAATGCAATTATACGTTAAAAACTCTCCAATCTCATATCACAACCCTAGAAGAATGGTGTCGAAACAGGAGGATTAAAATAAATCCCAATAAATCACCTTTACTCTTCGTCGTAATCCTACCGACTGGCCTACAGTATCTCTTGATAATGTTAATATTACCCCGATCCGCTACCTTGCACATACATCTAGACAAACGACTAACTTGGAATCCTCACACAAGACTGAAAAGACAAGAAACTGCACGTAGATTCCGACTATTACATCACTTACTAGACAAGTGGTCTAAACTTCCAATCCATTTCAAAGGACTGATCTACATGACTGTAATAAGACTTATCTGTACACATGGAGTTGAGCTTTGGGCTCCACTAAACTTTCGAATCCCTCTCGTATTTATTCCTTACAACCCAAAATTCTTATTAAAATCCTCAATGTTCCTTACTTTTTCACAAATAAAATCATCCATAATGACTTTAGTGTTGCATATGTAACCCATCTAGCCTGAACCAGATATCAATCTTTCCATTATAAACTCCCTAATAACACAAACCTACTACTTTCTAACCTTACCTTCTAGACATTCTCCGAGGCGCCTGAAAAGAAGATTCGAGGCCATCTAATGTTGAAATATTATTAGATTGATAATGGGTAGTTTATCTACATGTTTGTATCATACCATTATAAGCCTACATCAAATTTACTAGATGTATTTTTCTGTTGTTACAGTTGTAAATGTAAAATAACTTCGAACACAAGACTGAAAATCGACTTGCACGTCGATTCCGACTATTAAAGTACTTACTTGAAAACAGGTCTAAACTTCCAATGCACTACAGAAGTCTGAACTACATGACTATTACAAAGCCTTTCTGGTCCAGTGTAAATGGTCCGAGTGGTCGAAACACTTAAATAAATAAAAAAACCTCAATGCTTCTTACTTTACCACAAATCGCCATCCATCAGGACCTCAATGTCCCCTATGTTGCCGGTTTGGCCAGAACCAGATACCAATCCTTCCATGATAAACTTCCCAACCACACAAACCAACTCGTTTCTAACCTGGCTTCTCCTTCACTACCTAATAATCCTCCTAGGCGTCTGAAAAGAAGATGGCCTCGAGATCTTCTCCTTTAGAAATGTTTTTGGAGTTCTATCAATGAGTAGATTCTCCATAAGTTTGTATCATGTCATAATATCACTTACAGCAAATTTACTTCATGTATATATATGTATACAGTTGTAAATTACAATAAATAAATTCTTTTAAAAAAACGAAGTTATTTTATTATTTAAATAATTATTATTTTTCACATTATTTTCATTACAGTAGCTGTTCATTAAATTATTAGTTATATCATATTCCATGATAAACTTCCCAAGCACCCAAACCCACTTGTTTCTAACCTGGCTTCCCCTTCCTTACCTGATAATCCTCCTAGGTGTTTGAAAAGAAGATGTTTTTGAGATCTTCTCCTCTAGAACTGTTATTACAATTATATTAATTCCCACAAGTTTGTATCATAGACTAACGGTTTCTTCTAATCCATTACAAAACACTGATCTACCTGACTGTAATAAGGCCAATCTGGATATATGGAGTTGAGCTTTGGGGCTCCACTAAACCTTCGAATTCCTCTCATATCCAATCCTTACAATCCAAAAACCTCAATTCTTCTTACTTTACCACAAATAAAATCATCCATAAAACCTTTAATGTTTTATATTTAACCAATCTAACCCGAATCAGATATCAATCCTTCCAGAATAATCTCCCTAACCACCTAAACCCCCCTTTTTCTAGCCTTGCTTCCTTTGCCATTTCTAATAATTTACTAGATGTATTTTTATATAAATACTGTTATAATTTTCAATAAATAAATCTTATTTTAATATCATTTTAATTCTTATTAATACAGTGTATCCATAATACATTTTTTTCTGTTTCAGGTAAGTCTCTGTTCTTTATGTTTAATGAATGGTACTGGATTATTTATCAGATAAAGGTAAGTACATATAATTTGACTTTCGCATAAACCTATAATATCATTATTATAAAGAAGATGGTCAAGTATGTGATCACAATAAAACAGAAAATAGTTAAGAAGTATTTATTTGCCGACGTGTCGCTCCACTTTGTATAGCTTCATTAGGACTGTTTCAGTTCAGATCAATTCGGAACAGTGACTGAACAGTGTTTTTTTTTATTTTTATTTTTATACCAGATCGGCCTGGTGGGCCTTACATGGTTGATATAACTTATATTATATATA
>NW_027105476.1:69935-71537 GCF_000696795.3 Halyomorpha halys | reverse complement strand
ATTTATAAAAGAATGTCCTGCTGCAGTCTGGGCTTCAATCTTCGGGTTGAGGTTGGGTTTCTCAGGTGTAGGTCACTGCTCCTTTAACTGTCGACAACTGTGAGTGGAACTTCATGAACGATTTTTTGATATAATCCTCTATCGACTCCACTAGTAATTCGCAAGAACAGTGTTGACTGTTTCGAATTGATTTCAAATGAAGCAGATCTGATGAAGCTATACAAGGAGGGGCGAAACGTCAGCAAATAAATTGTTGTTAACTATTTTTTGTTTTCTTCCATCTTCTTCATAATTTGAAATTATACGATAAATTATTTATAGTTATAATATAATATCATTAATTTGAACATATTTTCTGGAAAATTAAAAGTTTGAATGTAACCTTTATCCTTTCTGTGGCATCGAAACTAAAAGAAAGGAAAATGTCCCAAGGTCTTCGAAAATAAAATATTTATTAGAATATTAAGAATAAGTATTTAAACAAATTTAGAATCGTCACGCGGCAAAATTGTGAAATCTCAAGCAATAAAAGCAAAATGATTCAAACACATTGGATTCTCAACGCCCACTACACATGGTGTTTTATAGACAAGCAGAATTTGCAATGGCTTGCGATTCATATTGGAATTTTTGAAATTATTCATGCCTTCATGTGATTGGTAATAAAATCGTTATTACATCGAAATTTACGACCGCATCGAAGTTTACCCTCCTAAGGCTAGTAATAAAACTATGTTTTAACTCTGTCGAGCAGTCAGTGACATTGAGACTAAGGAATTGGGTTCGCAGAGAGGTTTATTATTGAGCAATAAACCTTTATAATTGTAAATAAATTTTAGAAATTATAGTGCAAAGAAAGTCAGAAATTAGTTTTATTATTGTAATATAAAAAAACATTTTTTTAAAATTATTTATTTAATGTAATTTACAACTGTACAAAATAATACAATAGGTAAATATGTAGTATGTTTCATATACACTTGAAATTCTTGGGAAAGTACCATTGGTGGTACTTCAAATATTAATTTAAATTAGAAGGTCCCGTTGCTATCTTCTTTTCAGACGCCTCGGAGGATTATCAGGGATTGTTAAGGATGAGAGATTAAGAATTAATGGGTTAGGATGGTTAAGGAGTTTGGAATGAAAAGACGCATATCTGTTTTGGGTCAAATCTGCAACGAATGGGATGTTAAGGTCTTTGTGAATGAGTTTATTTGTGACGTAATAAGGAGCATCAAGGATTTTACGTAGGATTTTGGATTGTAACGATTGGATGCGGGAAGAATTTGATGGTTTGGTGGAGCCCCAGAGCTCAATTTGATATGTCCAGATTGGTCTGATTATCGTAGTGTATACTAATTTTTATATTGTACTAATTCTATATTTTATAGATTGTTATAAATCCCGGATAGGGCTGGTGACTCCAACTCGCAATCTACGGGTTGGAAGACAGGCACGTTACCACGCTGCTACCGTCACATTATTTATTTATATATTAGAGAAATGGCAATTCCATATGTCCAAATTGGTCTGATTATCGTAGTGTATACTAATTTTTTGTAGTGAATGGAAAGTTTAGAGCGTTTGTCAAGTAAGTGTTGT
>NW_027105476.1:62897-69250 GCF_000696795.3 Halyomorpha halys | reverse complement strand
CATGCCTTCATCAGGGCTGAAAACCAAAACAAAACGACATAACGACTTTAATTCAGAGGAAAAATTAGCAAACAAACATGCATACATATATAAATGAATTAATAAGATAGTGGATGATTTTAACAGAAAGAAAAAATTAATCTGTACTACTACAACCCATGGTCAAGGGTGTAGAACTTTGTAAGGAAGTTCTGTTACTAGACCAACGGTTGTGCAAGGAGATGATTTGGTCTGAATCACGCTCAACCGTCAAATTTATACCCACTTAATGAGGCTGGGTGGACCCTGGAGGCCTCTGAACCCACAGGGCTGACTCACTACTACAGGGGAACAAAAAATAATTATCTGCTACAGCTGGATGCTTACCCAGGTCCTTGGAGTTATGAGCACAATGCCTTACCATTGAGCTACCTTCTCAGGTAATATAAAATATAAAAATAACTAATGAAATTAATAAAATTCCACCACTAACAGAAATTCTATCTTTTATCTTATAATATTGTAGAGGTAAATTTTTCCAAAACTAATGATAAAAAAAAGTTATTTAAAATCAAGGAGTGGTTATGTAAATAAATATAATGAAAGGTACAGCAGTAATTGTTAATGATGAGTCAATAAAATTAATTACTCTCATTTACAGTTTTTTTTTTTAGTAAACTAGTTTTAAATTATTTTAATGATATTACAAATAGTATTCACGGATTTTTGTTACATAAAATATGTATTTCATTATCGTAGTACATTGACATTATATATATATTATTATCATATTATTCCTCTTCTTTTTTTATAATATACATCACCGATTGTCTATTCATAGATAAACCCTGTTAAAACTAATCTTCTAGATATTTCTAAATTAAAAAAAATATATATGCAATCTAATAATTTGCTTAAATAAATACGAACTATAAAATATATTTTTAACACCCCTAATAGCACCTGATAATTGAGTAGTGCCTAAGAACTTAATGGAAGCCAAACTAATAAAATAAATAATAGACTAAAACGGGACTTGTCAGCTGTTAACCGCGATTTGCAATTATACGCCAATTAGTTTCGGCTACTGATTCAATATTTGCATTATGTTTTGTATCAGAGCTTCGGAATTCAAAATAATTATTTATTGTTGTTATAATAAGGTTTTGGTTAATAGTTTTCCTGTAGATTATATTATTGATTTATGTTTAAAGAATGTTTACAAGTCGACTTAAAATGTTTTATAAGTACTTCAAAGTAATATTCGATTCAAACTTCAGTTGTTAGAAGTTGAGTATGATTCGCAATTATTAATAATAACCAATGATTCAGTACTTGTATTTTGTAAATTGTAAAATATATTTGAGGTTATGATAAGGATTTAGTTAATCCCTAAAAGTAGTTAGAGCGGAACAAACGGCTTAAGTTCTAATAGTTAGATCTAGACAAAGTGGTTTACAAACCACAAATTCGTGGCCGAATGTCATAATGCTTTCTGTAGCCTTCAAAACTTATCCAATAGTGATTTAATTAATTAGTTTTGAACAATATTAATCTCTCAGAACATTTTGAATGGTAGAATGCGGTAAAAGAACTTAACTATGTCTCTAAAATATAACTAGAGACTAGTTATCGGACGTTTCTTCTCTAATATTAGTACAAGAGCCCAAGAAGAGAAAAAAGGCAGTTATTTCACTCCAATTTTCGAACACTTTATTGAAAACTTTCATTGAAAATGGCGGATGTTTTACAAAGTAAAAAAAAAAAATTATTTTTCATTCGGAACTCAATTCTTAAAATTTACCAACAACACTAGAAAACCTAAGAGCACATTATTTAAAGTAGAATAAATTTGCTAAAATATGGGCCCTAATAGAGCTATTTTCTTTCAATGATTTCCGAGATATAGCTTTCTTAAAAAGAACATTTCATGAAAAAAATGTACTGAAAAATCAGTAGTTCGTGAATTTATTTTGAGAAATCTATATCTCAAGAACTGTTCGACGTACAGATGTTTGCCAGCACTCAGATTAAAGCTAGTTTACTGTACTATAAAATAGGTTATAACGTATATCTTCGTAGAAGCAGTAATTTTTAGGATATTATTGGAATGTGTTTGATAAAACCGAACACATGAAAAAGTCCATTTTATCAAAACAATTGCCGTCACGCCACAGGCTTATACCCACCTTAAATATCAAATATAAATTTCCAACTTTTCGTTGGATTTTGAGCTAGGTTGACCACATACAGACTTACAGACACACAGACACATATCATGTTGCGGAACTTGGTTATTTGGAAACAGTTCTTAAAACGTGTTTTTCCTTTAAAAGTCGAAATAGAATTATTTTTACGATCACAATCCTTTAGCAATCCTTTATGAAATATATAGTATGGAGAAGTAAAAATCCACAGAAGGTTCACGACAAAATAAAAAAATTAAATTAAAAATTGATTAAACAATGATTAATTTTGGATAGTGTGAAGTTGGGCTGTGTACAAGCCAGAGATGGGAAAAAAATATCTATAGTTGAAACTAATAGCTAAAATTGCCATGGATACGGTTCTTATTCATGAATGAACCATTGATAAATAAATATCGTATCCATGGCAACATGAGCTAATAGTTTCAACCACAGCTAATTTTTAAGGTTCTTCAACCCCATGCTCGCCTGACGCTGCATGTGCCCACCTAATATAAATTTTAATCCAAAAGTCCAAGAAGAGAAACAAGGCAGTTATTTCATCCCAATTTTTTAAGTAAGGCGCCCCCTCACTTCTGAAAGGAAATTCATGATGCCATCTAGTGGCAAAGATGTGCAGTAAGAAGCCTGGGCAGCCATCTTGGTCCCCAAACATAGGGGTTAGTACCAGAAAAGAAGCCATCGTGGCCAGTACCAGAAAAGAAGCCATCTTGACCTGTACCGGAGAAGAAGAGTTCAGAACTCATAATGATGAGAGAGTAAATCCTTCGACTCAGGCGAGAGAGGCGACGGCGGCAGGAGGATGAGAAGAGAGAACCCTACTTCCATAATCACATTCACATCACAACAAACCATCAAGCTGCATATAATCAACCAAGTAAACTGTAATCTTCTTTAATTAATGTAATAAAACCAGATTTACAACTAACCAACTAACATATATTGTAACTACTTTGCTCGAATCTTAAAACCAATTGTGTCAGAAAACTTCAATGAGAATAGAGGGTATTTCATTTTAAAACCATATGATATCAAGTTATTTAAATACAGTCCACTCCATCATTACTAGTAAATAATCAGTAATAATACCTTAATTTGAACCAGCTAACCAGTATAATAATTAATTTGGGTAATATCCCCCAATTTTTACTCCGGGGAATATCTAAATTAAACACCAATTTTTTACTATATTAATGAAAACTATGTATAATTATTACTCTAAATTGATGAGTCTGTCAATTATAGTCAAGTATATTATTCTAAATTCAACTATTATTAATAATGAAAACATATGAACTGAGACTTCAACTGTGTCTTATATATATATTCTATAAACTCCTGTAGTATAGAATTCTCTTAAAATCTAATACTTTAATCAGGTCCTTACAGAACACTTCTTGCCATTTAGATTAATTTTTCATAGTACCATCTGGCTATAAAAATTAGGTTTTGAGTTTCAGCTATGCTGAATTTCATTGCAGTTAGCTTTGTACATTATGATAGTGGCATATTAAGAATCAAAATTATAGAATACATGTAAGCTAAGCCTCGAATCAGTTCTATATTCCTTCTTACCCTATGATGAATTGCTGTTATCATTAGAATCTGCATTGTTAATTATGAAATATAGGGTCATGCAATCCTCTCTCAGAATTTTTATTATTCAATTATAAATCTCAGCCTTTAAAAGATTCTATGATCCTCAGTGATGATAATACAATTTGTAGAAATTTGAACAACTTAGTTTGGCATATAAATTCTTTAATTTATTAAATAAATCTAAACTTGTATCCTTAATTGTCTCAACACTTTTTTATTTTTCAACAGTCCAATGTTTCGGCCATTTTAGCCATCAAATCAACTAAAAAATGTTAGTGAATTACAAATTTGTTATATGGTAGTGAATTTGTGTGGATAATCTTATATAAGAAGAATTAAATATTTAGGATTTTAAATTTAAAAAATAGGCCTATAATTTATAATAAATGAATGACCTGGGCAGAATAGCCTGCAAAAGTAACTCTAAATTAATGTGAGGAAGAAATTATAATTGAAGATGTCCTTGAGGATGGCTAGAATGGCCGAAACGTTGGACTGGTGAAAATAAAAAGTGTTGAGACAATAAAGGATACAAGTTTTGATTTATTTAATAAATAATTACCTTGTCTCAAGAATTTGAAATAATATTCTTTAATTTATTTAAATAAAATATTTAATTTTTAGACCTAAAATTAACAGTAATTTATTATGAATTGGCTGTAATATTCCCGCTCCCATTATTCCGCCAAGTTCATTATACCACTTTTGTAGAATATATTTGAGGCTTACTGTTAACAAACCCATCCAGGTGCTTTATAATGGCCTGTTAGTCTTTTTTCAGTTCATGGAGTTCTCCAGAGACTGGAATGATTAGTAATCACTCTATAAAGTGTCCAACAAATAAGGAAGAATAAAAGAAATGTCCCATCGGGGAATCCGAAGTTTTTTGTTGGTAAATAAGAAGTTGTGGGGCTATCACTGTCTTGTAAAACAAAATTCTGATTTAAATATAAATTCTATATTACAGAATAAATGAGAAATAAAATTCTAATTTTTGTGTACTTTTATTGATTGCCACCAGATCTATCTTCCTACAAAATTTATATTCCTGTTTTCCACCTCGAGAAACCCTAAAATACGATTTTTTATAAAAACAGAAACATGAATTTTTGTACATAATTTTTCCCTAAGTCACAATAATAGCTACAACTTCAACACTAGACTTGGGGAAATTTTCACAAACCTTGGGGGCATATGTAGAGCAGTAAGTGAATATTTTGTGAAACAGGGATCTCACCACATTTCCCCCCTCATTTTCTCTAGAATACGACGGATTAACATTCCATCCTTCCATTTATGCCGAAGGTCGAACACACTTGCTCAATACTTCGCAACTCCAGAGGCTAAACAAGATGTAACACTATTCACGATAAACTATTCAGCATATAAAATGCCATTAGATCTGTTGTCGGTTTGTATCTGGAATCCAAGAAGATTCCACATGAATATACAATATTCACCCACGGCCTCTGGTACGCGTGTTTGAAATAATTCTACTACTTTCCTATACTCGTAGAACTGGCATTTTAATTTTGCGAAAATTAAATAAATCCTCTTGAAATGATATGAAATTATTTTTTTGGCTTATAAGCCAACAGCCGAATTAAAATTGAGAAATAATGAGGAGTATGTAGTTAGATGGTCGGTGGTGCGGTCAGCAAATAAACAAAAACTTATTTATTTGTGCCGACATTTCGACCTGAATTGCACATTTTTCATCAGGGTTAAAAAAAAAAAGATAACAACCATCACTCAGAGAAACATAAAAATTATGAAAAATAATAAACAAACAAATTTTGATTAGGAAGTAGTTGATTAATAATAATAGAAGTAGATATTAATTATTATCCTGACTGGACCCGGCCAACTAAGACCCCCAGAGATCGACGGTCCTGTATCACTTTTTAAATACTTGCTTAAACCGGGGAGACTTTAAGATAGTTTAATTGAGAAATTAAAAAACGGCATCAAACCCTCCACTCCCGCCCTCCATGGTAGCCTTACTTATCTGGCTTTTCAAACAGACAATTATAGCGAGTAGGTTGGTCGATGTACGATATATCACAATCTCACAAGAGGAGATCATAACACAAAAAAAGGTCATCTTTTTGATAATAATTTATACCTGTCTTACAAGGTAATATTTAAAAATAAAAAGAGTTTTTCTAGTTTGATTATTTTTTTTTTTTACTATTGAAAGTATAGGAACGTGTTCCATAAAAATATTCGTAGAAGAGGTACCCTAGCATAATTATTCGGTCAAGTGGTTTAGTCCTAAACCATATTGTATTCGGTCTTCATAGAAATCCATTGGAACCCACAATTCTATTTTTGTAGCTGGTTGTACTATGTATAAATATTTCGCAAGGAACCACTGTTTTGGTATTATAAGTGAAAAACCAAAAAAATACTTATACTATATCTTTACTTTATACCTATACTATACTACAGTAACGAATAACGAAAGTATACTTTCGTTATTACTTTATTAAACTAATCAACTGCATACCAACTGCACTGTCAGAAATTTATTACTGTGTTAAGTGTCGAATTATTTATAGCACTATA
>NW_027105476.1:60723-62847 GCF_000696795.3 Halyomorpha halys | reverse complement strand
TTTTTTGGCTTATAAGCCAACAGCCGAATTAAAATTGAGATATAATGAAGAGTAAATAGTTAGGTTAAGACTAGACTGTCGAATTTCTCAATTTCATGAGGAGATGGTCGGTGGTGCGGTCAGCAAATAAACAAAAACTTATTTAATTCCATAAGACTCTTCCAGCATAAAGGATTATTAAATTTACAAAAACTTATTTATTTGTGCCGACATTTCGACCTGAATTGCACATTTTTCATCAGGGTTAAAAAAAAAAAAGATAACAACCATTACTCAGAGAAACATAAAAAAAAAGAAAAATAATAAACAAACAAATTTTGTTATCCCGACCGGACCCGCCCCAGAGAATGACGGTCCTATATCACTTTTTAAATACTTGCTTGAACCGGGAAGAGGAGACTTTAAGATAGTTTAATTGAGAAATTGAAAAACATCATGAAATCCTCCAATCTCGCTCTCCATAGCCTTACTTATCTTTCTTTTCAAACTGATAATTATAGCGAGTAGGTTGGTCGATGTACGACATGTCACAATTTCACAATTCACACACCATACTAAAGTAACAAATAACGAAAGTATAGGCACATACATTCGTTATTACTTTATTAAACTAATCAACTGCATAGTAACCATTTTAGCACTGCCAGAAATGTATGTCTGTGTTAAGTGTCGAATTATTTATAGCATTATATCTAAATGTTTGGTCAAATTCGGAATAAAAAAAATCCGTTTTGAATATTATCATTATTTTATATTTTCTGTACCAAGTTTCTTGTTAAACCTATATTTACGTACTAGAATCCTACAATTACAACAATAAATTTAACATTATAAAAAATTGTTTCTACATATTATATGTATACAATTTAAACCTTTTAATATATTTTACCTCATTTTGTCATTACTTTTATTTCTTTTTTAAGTATTTTCAAGAATATTATTTTTTTTAAATTATTACATGATTTAAATTTTTAATGATACTCATTTGATGCCGAATTTAATCCTATTTTTTTGTAAGTTAGCTTTTGATGCACAGTTTAGTAGATGCACTATAGCTAATATAATTTATAAACGGTGAGTGGGAATCACCCAGCCTCATAAAGTGGGTACCCTTAATTAGGTAAAAATCTGGTCGTCGAGCATGATTCTGACCAAATCACCTCTTTGCACAATCGTTGGTGTAGTAGTCTACTTCCTTACAAAGTACTACACCCATAACGCTTCACGGATTGTAGCGGTGTAGACATAATTTTTTTTTAATTTCTAAGCTTCTAAAAATCATTTACTTTTTATTTAAAGACGCCAAAGTGGCTTGGGACAAGAAAATATACTTTTCGTTGAATCGCCCACAAGTGTAAAAAGCTAAGAAAACCGATTAATGTTCTCTGAGAAAATTTATTTTTAAAAAATACTGAGTTCTAGTTTATTTTTCTAGAGAATACATGTTTATTCCTTTATGGTACACGATGTATAACTATTTCCATTCACAACATTTGAGGAAACACAGGCAGATGTGGGCTTTCACAAAGATATCGTTTCATCTGTCTTTTTTCATAGAATTTTAGAATATACTGAATATATTTTGAAATTTTAATAAAAATCTTCTAGCTGTAGTTTAGATTATTTTCTTTAACAACTCAGATTTTAGTTTTTATTGTCAATTTGCTCTGATAATTTTATAAAATTATAACCATGAGAGATAATTGACCGTGGATGACTTATACGAGAAGAAGATGGTTGGGGATTGCGGTCAAAATATAACACAAATAAGTTGAAGTAACTTATTTAATCGTCCCAACGTTTCGGCCAGAATTTCTAGCCTTCCTCAGGGCTAAGAACAGAACAAGATAACAAACAATGAATACAGAAAATATAAACAGAATAACATAAAGTCAATAATTGTACATAATGGAATTAATAAAATAAAGTGATGAGAGAAGTGGAAAATAAAATGTATACATAGGTAATTGAATAAGTAGGTAAAATAACATAATTAAGGAAATAAAATAAAAATAGTTCTCTTCTTAGCCCTGATGAAAGCTAGAAATTTTAGCCGAAAGATTGGCACGATTAAATAAATTACTTAAACTTATTTGTCTTTTATTTTGACCGCACCCCCCAACC
>NW_027105476.1:58833-60237 GCF_000696795.3 Halyomorpha halys | reverse complement strand
AGATTCTGCTGAGTCTTTAAGGGCCAATTCTCTTACATATATTATTATGTTGTTCTTTTTTTGGAGTTTGTTCACCTTGTTAACTCTTCCATTCAAGATTTTATAAATATCTAAGTAATATCATATTATTGATTTTATATTTAATTTAATTCTATATTAATAATCTTAACACTTCTTCGAGACTGATTGTTTAAATAAAGTAATTTGTATCCATTTAAGTCTCAAATACTCTTTATCATTATCTCAAAATAACCTGAGTAGAATAGCCTGTAAAAAATTGATAGTTGGATGTGGGGTGTAAATATATGTTTGGGATTGTCCTTCAGGATGACCGGGTAAATCGAAACGTTGAGATCTAAATAAAAAGTATTTGATACGTAAAAAGTCGTGTTATTCACAAAAAACACAAAAACTGAGATTCTGCCCTTATGCTTTAGAATCGAATATAGGTCTAGCAGACTTTTTTGTCATACTCGAGGTATTGAATCACTACCCGAAATTTTTCGACTTTATCCTGTTACAGTCTGTATAAGAGATCGTAAACAGTGTTCTAGAGGTTGCGAAATGGATATAAAATGCACTTCTACTCTCCCTTCTCACAGTGGAAATATCTATTTTTATGTTGGGAAAAAAAGGACGAAAAACAGTACTACAATGGGATCGGAGATCCCAAATACTACCCTGATTTAATTGAAATTAATTTTCTTAACCTTGTTTTATGCTAATTAAACAGTAATAGAGCTCAAGCAAAACAACAGGCATTAACAGTCAATAGTAATATTATAGAGATGGAAAACCTGGATAAGGAAATAATTATTACTCCAGAGTTTAGCTCCCGTTCTAGATAGTTTAATGGGTAATATTAGTTTAATGTAATGCCATTTGCTAAATGCTTAGTGAGGTAATCATAGCGCGTATTAAACGTTAAATGTTCAAGTTTTTTCTTTAATCTATGGAGTATGTACGTAACGGCTACTTTTTGCTACTGCTTCTTATTTCCTTGTTTTTTTTTACACTTTAATACCAGTGATGGGGTGAGAGGGATGCGCTGGGATCTCAAAGAGCTCTGCTCTACCCCTACACGTGGGCGATAGAGTAACCTCAGGGATTCTCAGATCGATAATTTAAATATTGCATATATGAGTATAAATGTGACTAGAGATTTTTTTTTATGTACATAGATTAGATTAAATTTTTATTCAGAGCGATCAAAATCTAGGTTATTACACACTTTTTACTTTATTTATCTTCTTGTCTTTGGCATTTGACAGTTGAATGTAGACTATTTCTTTTTTACCCTGGTCGATATTGGTGGATTATGTTTTAGTATAATGTTGAGTTTCTCTCAGAAATTTCATTATATTGTTTATAGATTCTGCTGAGTCTTTAAGGGCCAATTCTCTT
>NW_027105476.1:52817-53725 GCF_000696795.3 Halyomorpha halys | reverse complement strand
CCGCTTCTGTTCCTTTGTCGTTATTTATATTTCGTATACAGATTCCTCAAATGACACTTTGAGTTATTTATTTATTTTTCCTGAATAAATTGTTTTTCCTCCTTCAAGAAACCGAAAGGTTGTGGTTTACTTTTTTTCCTCCTCGCTGCACCATCAGCACCACATCCATCACAGCCCATAGAATTCCTCGTGAATTGATTAAGGTGTTTGTACGTCTTACGTCTCAATTATATACGAGCTAAGAGCGGCGAGGTTTAAAGGAAAAAGAACATGGTTGAGGCATTAAACGCCGCAATAAATTATAATTATGTAAATTAGTTAACCGAAGGATAGCTCTTGTGCCATGTCCTCCACCGTC
The DNA here is from genome assembly GCF_000696795.3 of Halyomorpha halys. NCBI lineage: Eukaryota > Metazoa > Arthropoda > Insecta > Hemiptera > Pentatomidae > Halyomorpha > Halyomorpha halys. The sequence goes on along the minus strand of NW_027105476.1, from coordinate 53,367 downwards.
GCCTGGCTCCTCAAGTACCTCGTTACTCGCCATTGTCCTGGCTAAGAAATGCGGGTGTGCCTCTGGAATTTTTCGCAGGAGATCATCCTGGAGTATCTGGATAATTAATGTGTTGAGGAGCTTTATCCTTCTGCATACCTCGTTATATTTCTTTTAAATAATTTATTACTCCTTACCATTTTAATGTTTAATAATTGAAGAGAAGGTAGTTAGTTATGATGAACTCTCATTTTATGTGAATAAATTAAATAAATTTATGGCGTCGATTGATTTTCAAACAAACTTTGGAACTAAGTTGATTATGGGGGAGCATAGTCTCGTACAAAAGACACCCCTAACTATATACAATGTTATTATTAAAAGAAGAAAAATAAATAAAATAAATAGATAAGAATAATGCTTCTTAATAAAAGAGGAAAGTAAAATTAATAACAAAAAATATTGTTCGAATATACTTCATCAACGCCATCAGGTAATTAGGTTCATCAACTCTACATAGTTCAATACAGCTTCCTATATATACATAAGTTGGTAAGGCACTGGGGTACCT
>NW_027105476.1:51709-52767 GCF_000696795.3 Halyomorpha halys | reverse complement strand
TTCATCAACGCCATCAGGTAATTAGGTTCATCAACTCTACATAGTTCAATACAGCTTCCTATATATACATAAGTTGGTAAGGCACTGGGGTACCTACTTCAAGAAGCTGGGTTCGAATCCATCTGTGACAGATAATTATTTATTCTGTTACTATAGCCGTGAGTCAACTCTGTGGGTTCGGGAACACTCCAGGTTCCACACCGTCTCATAAAAGGGGGTGCCCTTACTTGGAGAAAAATTTGCCGGTCCACCGCGATTCTGAATAAATCCCCTCCTTGCACAACCCTTGTTGCAGTAAAAGTACTTCCTTACAAAGTACTGACCCGTGACCATTTATGGGTTGTACTGGTATAGATTTTAATTTTTAATGAAAATTATGTGGAAAAACATGTCAAAATCACTAAGTATAGGTAGGGGAAATAAAAAATGGCGTATGTTTTAAAATTGTTTAATGATATAAATTTAGTTGATAAGGTTAAGCATTTAAGTTAAGGTTAAGTCAACCTATAAGTTTTCATTGCTTTATTAATTGATAAGAATTCTTTTTTTCTTTTTTCATTCTGTGTACATATATTTCTTTTTATTATTAAACTTTTGTACATATAGTTCTGCTGTTCTTTCTTATGCATGCACACTTCTTAATTTACCTTTTTTTTTTTTTGTTATGTTCACTTAATATTACTAGGTTTTCTGCTATCTACATGTAAAGGTATTCGCCAGTGGTCATAATTCGATAATTGTTTATATAGGGGCATTTTAGTTATATTGTGGGCATATTGTTTCGGGGTTTTAGTTTTTCCAAGGGAAAAATAATGTAGCGCCTAAGGAGCAATTTATTCTTTATTCATTTATTTTTATTTTTTCATTATTATTATTCTTTTTTCCTTTAACTCACCCCCTTCTCTACTGAGCGTGGGCAATTATGAATGATAAATATATAATTAAGGATAAGTCAAAATTTGCGGTTATGCCATCTTCTCTACAAAAAAATATTAAAGTTATAAAACACCAGTCGACCAAGAGATGGATGTAATTATTATATTGATATAATTGTATGT
>NW_027105476.1:46337-48724 GCF_000696795.3 Halyomorpha halys | reverse complement strand
AATCCAATATATATTAGTTTTATTATGTAATATATTATTATTAGCATTATAATCCAATATATATTAGTTTTATTATGTAATATATTATTATTAGCTTTATAATCCAATATATATTAGTTTTATCGTGTAATATAGTATTATTAGCTTTATAATCCAATATATATTAGTTTTATCATGTAATATATTATTATTAGCTTCATAATCCAATATATATTAGTTTTATTATGTAATATACCCTATGAGATACCTGGTTAAAATGCTGTAATAGACCGGATTGGAAATTGCTCTCGAGACTAAATGAGAGAATCCATTGGTGCTAGGAGAGTTGGGAATCATTTCTATGCAAACCAGTTGGATAGCTCAGTGCTCCAATGCCTACAATATTAGTCTGGAGTGGTTTAGCCTTTTTTTGCCTGAGATGATAAAAAAATTAAAGCCAATTGTAAAATTTAGATTATTTATAATGCAAAATGGGGTCTAAGTTTCAATATCCTACAGTGTTGTAATAAAATCATATAAATAAAATCATCAAGGATTTACTGGAAAATTCCAAAGATTAAGTCTTAATTAACGACAAATAACTTATCCATCAATTTTAAGGCGATTATGTCGTTATCAGAATAAAAAAAGATAAGAACATATAAATCCAGAATATAGATAGTACATTTCACACCAACAGCCATGGAAAGATTTACTAAATAGGTTACAACAAATGGGCTATAATTTAAATTAGAGTAAACCTAGGAAAAATTAATTTGAAATAATATTTTTAAAATAGATCTAAACCTTTGAATTTCTTGAACCTTTGAATTGTAACTGATCTAGCCCGAACCAGATATTATTCCTTCCATTATAAACTCCCTAACCACCTGAACCCACTAGTTTCTAACCTTGCTTCCTCATCCATTCTTGACAACCTTACAAGGTGCTTGAAAAGAATATGGCGTCAAGACTCTCTAATGTAGAAATATTATTGGATTTCTACCAATGGGTATAGAGAGTACCATAAAAAAACGGTTCATGAAGTTCCACCCCCAGTTGCCGACAGTTAAAGGAGCAGTGACCTACAACCTGGGAAACCACAACCTCAACCCGAAGACTGAAGCCCAGACTGCTGCAGAACATTCTGTTATAAATTTTAATAAATATAAAATGAATTCATAGTCACACTATCTCTATTTTACTTTTTATTATTATTCATTTTATTTATTCATTATTATTATTTTTTATTTATTTTCTACTTTCTTACCTCGTCCCTTTTTCAAATTAACTTGTTTCTTTTTACTGTTAGAGGGCAATTGTTTGTTTTATTTAAGTGTACCAATATCATTATTTTTTGTTATTAAGTTTACTTTCCTCTTTTATTAAGAAGCATTATTCATATCTATTTATTTTATTTTATTTTTTCTTCTTTTAACAATAACATTGTATATAGTTAGGTGTGTCTTTTGTACAAGACTATGCCTCCCCCCCCTCCATAATCAACTGTTAAAAATATATAAGTAATATATAACGGTTATATCAACTATTTAAGGCCATCCATATAAAATAAAATATATATACATATATACCAATGGGTAATATCTCATCATTGTGATCTTACATCAAAACATCAAATTTACTAAATGTATTTTTATGTAAATATCCTTAAATAAATTAAAACATCGCTAAATAACCTGAACAAATTATTTTAGAAATAATTGTATTCTAATCTTTTTTGCTAAATGATTATTTTTATGAAATAATTTTTCTGTATTTATGATTTTGCCAACATGGCGTTAATTTAAGTTCTTTTTTGAGGGTCAAGGGTAAATTTCATTCATTTTCACTGCAACATTTGCTGTCGTGGCAGTAACGTTTACAGTACAAACAGGTTTTAGCGTGATAGTTGTATATACTACGTGTACTTGTCAACTATAACGCCAAACCGAGTGTACGATACTGCCACTGCAGTAAACAAAAGCATGACGGTAATTGTAGATTCAATATTAAACTACTACCATGTAATGTAGTGTTTCTTTAATATTCGTTATTCTAACTTTGAACATTATTTCCTAAATGTAGTAGTTATTTTGAAAATTATTATTTTATATTTTTGTAGAATAATATATTATAAAAGTGGGAGAAATGCTTTATACGTTATTGCTGCCCAGATACATCGAGTAGCATTTATCAATCCATGGCTGGATATAAAGACACTAACATATATTAACGAGGATACAAAATATTGTACGTTTTCTTTTTTCAAACAATAATTAACTATAACTAGCAAGGTTAGAAATGCTATATCCTATCCCTAACAGAAATTCCAAACTAAAACCAGAAACAAATGTTCTTATATTTAAAACAATTCTCAGGCCACTGCTGATGTACGGCTGTGAAGTCTG
>NW_027105476.1:41334-45192 GCF_000696795.3 Halyomorpha halys | reverse complement strand
CGATCGAATGCTATTTTTTATAACTTTACTGTTTTCTTACGCACAATTATATCTTTTTTTACATTTTCTTTTTCTTCCAAATTTCCGGCCAGTAAATATAACATATTTATCCCTAATGCAGACAGCCTATTATTATATGGGAGTGGTGAAGTAGCTTGGAATAAATTGTAAAATTTAGAAAATTGCTGGGCCAAATGAGTCTCATTATGCAAATAGTTGTGAGGTATTCATGAACATGTAAATGAGTTAATATGTTAGTCGGGCCAAATTTAGCTGTAATTTTCTCACCTGAGACATAGTTAATTACAACCCGTTTCAGGTGTGGTCTTAATTATGAAAAAATAATAATAAAAATCAATACTAAATACTGATTTTATTGATATTTTATTTTCTTTTTAACTGAAATTTAGTGTTTATCATAAATTACTTTTTTTATTGTTTACCACTTGATTTTCTTTTATTATTCCTAATAATTATTCATTATATTTTAGTGCTACGCATTGGTTATCAAGTATATAGTTCACTTTAACTGGCATATAATAAAAATCTATGATGAGAAGTACCATAATTAAGAAATGAAGACAGAGTCGATGAAGGTTTAATGTTTAAAAAATGTGAATTTGCGAGTTTCATGACGTGGTTTTCATAGGGTGGGTTATTCACTCCACACCCATTTTTTTGAGTGGCATCCATTTGCTAACGCCTCACAAATGGGCGGGGGAGGCTGTGAGTGAGTATTGTATAATTATATACTTCATTATCATTGTATCCCCTTTACCGCTTGTGCAGTTTGGGGTTACAATTTTCAGAGTCTGGACCAGATATCTCGCTCTTGGAACATCTCCCTTCTCCTACTCCAGTCCATATCCCGCCTCCTGAACTCTTCCTTAACACTCTCCTCCCAGGAAATGCGTGGTCTTCCTCTTGGCCTTCTTCGCTCCACGCGAGTCTCATATGTCTTTCTGGCAGTTCTTTCCTGGTCCATCCGAAGGTGTCCGAACCATCTTAGCTTGTGCCCCTCTAGGATGCTCCGTACTCCACTCGTCGTGTCCTTCCTTCTACCTTACGAAGGTGTCGCATCTCCTTGGATTGGATCCGGCTCTTTTGTTTAGAGGTGAGGATCCACGATTCGGAAGAGTGGGAAAAAATAAGGAGGAACGTCGATTTGAAGATTTTCATTATTTACATTATTTTAGTTTTTCTTGTCACCCCCCTTTTGCCCAGATAGCTCCTTCGAAGCAAACTAAATATTCTTCCAGCTACATTGATTCTTGGAGAAACTTCCTCATCAATGTAACCGCTTTCGTTGAGATGAGCACCTAGATATTTGAAATCCTGGACCTGATCTAGTCTTTCTCCGTTCGTCCTGATCGCCCTCATTATTCTCCGGTGTTTCTTTCCTATCCTCATACATTTGGTCTTTTACGGATCAATTTTCAGGTCTATCGAGGCAATTTCCTCTTGCAGAACACTTATGTTGTATTGAAGGTCTCGGTCGTTGGAAGCCAGCAAAACCAGTTCATAATATTAAATTAATCAAAATATTTTACAATACTAGAAACTCAATTTTTTCTTAAAACATGTGATATAAATTTTTATACTCCTTTCTTCGATTAAACCTTAAGCAATTATTTTTTAATAATTAAAATAATTGAAATGCAATGAATCTATTCAGTGTTTATATTGGTTAGAATAGGACCCATAAAAGCGAAGAAACTCCAACGGTTTCAGGGGAGTATTGTGAAACAATCTTTATTAGAAAGAGCGAAAACTTATTACATTCATTGATATGACACTCTGACTGCAGTGACATATTTCATCTCACGGAACCACATAAAATTCTTTGATAGCTTGTATCACTGCACTGTGATGCACTACCTCCCCCCGGAGGTAGTAGTACTACCGAAGTAGTGGTTTTTAAAGGAAATTTATCTTACTATAAAGTAGTTTATGATACTTATCTTCGTAGGGGTAGAAGTTTTTATGATATCCACATATGAATATAAATTTGGTAAATGAAAATTTGTCCGAATAACTATAAATTAATTTATTTTAGCGAATTTCATACTCCTACGAAGATAAATATCATAAGCTACTTTATAGCTCCATTAAACTAGGTTTAATTTGAGTGCTAATAGACATCTGTACGTCAAATGGTTTTTGAGATATAGATTCTTCAAAATAAATTCACTAACTACTGATCTTTCAGTAGATCCCATACAACATTTTTATGAAATGTTGCTTTTTAAAAAGCTATATCTCGAAAAATATATAACGTAAATAATTCTATTAGAGCTCATATTTTAGCAAATTTACTCTTCTTTAAATGACGTTCTCATTCGTTTCTTATGTCGTTCCTACTTTTTAAGATATAGTGCTACGAATGAAAAATTAGTTTTTTTTATCGCTTTGAAACAGCCGCCATTTTTTATTCCCCCTACGTATACTTGGCAGACTCATCAATTTACACTATTAATTATACATAGTTTTCATTAAAGTAATCAAAATTGTAGTGAGATAACTGCCTTTTTTCTCCTCTTGGGCTCTTGTACTATATTGATTTCGTCAATTCTCACTAAACTCCTCCTCCCCCTAATACCAAACCCTTATACACAGATACACATCCATGGGTATCAAAGGGTTGGATCAAATATGAAATCTGTATAGAAAATAAATTAAATGGAATGAAATCATTTATTTATATATTTATTTAGCAAATAATTTCAAATTTAGCCCACCCAAATGGCAACACCTATCGGTGTGTGTCTGAATAACATAAACAGAAAATTAAATATTTATTTGTTACATCTTAGTTATTCGGGCGTTGTGTGAGCTGTAAAATCTTTTAAAATAAGACTGTACAATTTTCAATATAAAATTAAGCAGTTAAAATAGGAACGGCGTAGCTCAGTGTTAAGGCATTGGGTTACTAACTCTCACTGTAGCCATGAATTAACCCTGTGGATTCGGTAGTTCTCCGGGGTTCCATAGAGTGGATCGAGCGTGATTCAGCCCAAATCACCTCCTCGCACAACCGTTGGGCTAGTAATATTACTTCCTTACACATTATGGTATACCTATCCCTTCATGGGTTATAGTAGTACAGATTTAATGTAATTTAACTATAGCAAAAGTAAGTGTAAAGCCGATGAAACCTCAGTATATAAATCCGGACCTGTCCGTTTCTTACTTTAGGTACCCCGACTGTAAGGTGAATTGTTAAAATTAAATTGGCGTGGAAAAGGGGTTATTGAAATTGTGAAACTTTTCTGTTTATTAATGAACATGCGTATATTTCTTTCAAATTCAAATATTAATTCGGCACATATAACATATATTGAAGAATGGTGTAAAAACTAGAGAATCAAAATAAATCCTGACAAATCCCGTCAGATCACCTTTACTCTCCGTTGTAAACCTCTGCCCTCCTGTCCTACAGTACCCTTTATAAATACACCACTTATGCCTGTTTAACAAATTCGATACTTAGGACTCCATCTTGACAAGAGACTTACTTGGAATCCACACACATGACTGAAACGACAAGAAACCGCTCGTAGATTCCGATTGCTACAACACTTACTTGACAAACGCTCTAAACTTCCCATTCTCTACAAAATATTAGTATACACTACAATAATCAGACCAATTTGGACATATGGAATTGAGCTCTGGGGCTCCACCAAACCATCAAATTCTTCCCGCATCCAATCGTTACAATCTAAAATCCTACGTAAAATCCTTGATGATCCTTGATGCTTATTACGGCACAAATAAACTCATTCATAAAGACCTTAACATCCCATTCGTTGCAGATTTGACCCAAAACAGATATGCGTCTTTTTATTCCAAACTCCT